>NC_139246.1:43310366-43556908 GCF_977018435.1 Lepisma saccharinum
TAGTAGTAGTAGAAGTAGAAGTAGTAGTAGTAGTAGAAATAGTAGTAGTAGTAGTAGTAGCAGCAGCAGCAGTAGTAGTAGTAGCAGCAGCAGCAGCAGCAGCAGCAGTAGTAGTAGTAGTAGTAGTAGTAGTAGTAGTAGTAGTAGTAGTAGTAGTAGTAGTAGTAGTAGGTAGTAGGTAGTAGTAGAAGTAGTAGTAGTAGGTAGTAGTAGAAGTAGAAGTAGTAGTAGTAGTAGAAATAGTAGTAGTAGTAGCAGCAGCAGCAGTAGTAGTAGTAGTAGTAGTAGTAGTAGTAGTAGTAGTAGTAGTAGTAGTAGTAGTAGGTAGTAGTAGAAGTAGAAGTAGTAGTAGTAGTAGAAATAGTAGTAGTAGTAGTAGTAGCAGCAGCAGCAGTAGTAGTAGTAGTAGCAGCAGCAGCAGCAGCAGCAGCAGCAGTAGTAGTAGTAGTAGTAGTAGTAGTAGTAGTAGTAGTAGTAGTAGTAGTAGTAGTAGGTAGTAGTAGAAGTAGTAGTAGTAGGTAGTAGTAGAAGTAGAAGTAGTAGTAGTAGTAGAAATAGTAGTAGTAGTAGCAGCAGCAGCAGCAGCAGTAGTAGTAGTAGTAGTAGTAGTAGTAGTAGTAGTAGAAGTAGAAGTAGTAGTAGTAGTAGAAATAGTAGTAGTAGTAGTAGTAGCAGCAGCAGTAGTAGTAGTAGTAGTAGCAGCAGCAGCAGCAGCAGCAGCAGTAGTAGTAGTAGTAGTAGTAGTAGTAGTAGTAGTAGTAGTAGTAGTAGTAGTAGCAGTAGTAACATTCATGTCTGCTCCCCCTCCCTAAGAAAAATTCTGCGTCCGTCCTTGTATTCAAGCTATCATTTTCGTAATGCTTTCATCGCGTAATATATGTTGCGCTCAATAAAGTCAAATTTCATAAGAGAACTGAAAAATCGCCCAACGGAGTGTAATGTTCACTGAAGCAAGCCCTTTCTCCCGCGCTTCAAAGGATCAATCTAGTATTTTCTTTAATCAAAATGCTTCTTACACCTTGGCAAGTTCATTGAAAACTTCGAAATGACTATTAGACATCCCCAGCTAAGCACTTACTAATCTACATTATTTTGTTTATTTTCTTTTGTCATGCTGAAAATTTAATTATACAATGTATTTTCGTATTAACATAATACCAATTACATGATAATATACGATGTAACTATATGTATCTTCTTCTTCGTAATCTATTTCTCAAGTCCTTACAACATTTTTGTGAAATATAACAAAATAGCAATAATAACAAAAATAATGTATTATACATCATGTTCAATAAACAATAAATAATAAATGAAAACAAATGAAATTCTTTGGATCAAGCATATCATCTTTAAGGAGTTTCGTTCAGGATGCTGGGAGGTTACAAAGATCGCCATCAGCTAGTCTTGAAAACGTGAGAGGCGTTGTACCCGCATCTTGCCAACACACGTTCGCAAATTGTAACATGTCAGCAGTCGCTATCCTTCAAAGCGTTTGGAAATTGCGCTTACGTCCCACGCAGGTACATCTTGAGAAAGGAATCCCTTGTTCCAGTTACATTACACAGGATCCCGGGAGATTTGATGCATGTTGCTAGGTAAATCTGGAGCCGCAAGGGTGGAATATTTATCCCAGACATGAAGAGAAGAATTTGGCAAGGACTTGGAAACTCCACTTTCGGCTTCTCTTTGGTACGTGCAGGAGACATAGAAACATAGACCACTGTTTTCATCTCTACCAATTTCAGCATCTTCTTTAGCTATCTCAAACATCTGAGGCCGTGTAAAGGATGTCACTTTTTGAAGACACCTATGTAGTACATCCTGAACTGCATTTTGCAGACTAACGAGGGTATGGCGTTTCAATTCACAGCCAACATAATCCTCTGTGGAACTTGTGTTCTGCTCGTCTGTGTCCAAGCCCTCTCCGCGATTAGCCAAAAGAGGAAGAAAAGCGAAGTAAAAATCAATCAATAAATAAAATCACAAATCTGACGCACTTGCCAACTTTGCCGTGAACGTGCTCTGTCTTATTCATTAAGATTCATAAATGTGTGATTTTTCCAAAGTCTTGAGAAATGAATAAGTGTACAGTTTCATCCACACAATTCTTTGTCTAATTCCCCCTCCCACCTTCAATGACAAAAGGGAAAAAAGTGTGCATACTATTTACAGGCGATATACACTACATAGACAAAAGTCACCGGACACCCAGTGCTGTTCATACGAAAGACACCGGCCAGGTAACTAACTATTATTACAGCATTTACTCTTCGGGGCAGGCTTTCCACTAAGCTCTCGTATATTGCTGGTGGATTTTTCCCCATTCGTCCTGTAGCCTCGTAAATAGTTCATGAGTGGTTTTCGTTCGAGTGGGTCTGGCACGCAACCGACGCTCCAGTTCATCCTAAAGATGTTCTATGGGGTTCTAGTCGGGGTTTTGAGCAGGCCAGCTAAGCACATCCACCTGGTTATCCTCTAACGACGATGCAATGGACCCTGTTTTTTGGGTCTGATAGATAAAAGGATCCATTCCAAACTTTTGCCATAGTGTGGGCAGCATGCTTTTGTCTAAATGTTCTCATAAACACCATTGTTCATGTTGCCATTGACCAAAACTAATGGCCCGAGCCCAAGCCAGGAAAACAGCCCATGACACTACCGCCACGTTCACTTGGGTGTCCGGTGACTTTTGGCTATATAGTGTAGTGTTCTAGTATATAAATGCGATTGACCCTCAAAAATATTTCACATCCACTTCTACTCCACAATTAATTTTTCGTAGCTTTACTGCCTCCTTTGAATTTCTTCCAACTCTAAGAAGACATTTCGAAAGAGCATATCATCTCCAGCCTTCTCTCTGAACTAATTTCAAGATTGGAGACTGAACCTAGCACAACGGACCAGTGAAATATGATGATTCAGTACGCCAGTTAGTACTCTACCACATTAAAACAAATATTTGCACGTTGGAGTCAACAAACAGTTAGGCCTCACCGATGGCGTAACGTCGTTGCCTCGTAACTAAGAGGCGGTTGAGGTACAGTGGTGGAAAAAAGTTCTTCCCCATCAGACTTTAATGGCAGTAAATAATGCCGGAAGGGTAGGCAACACACATTGCACCTTTAGGTGATCTGGTGATTCTGTCTGTCTCAAGAGCAACTCGTCTTTCATGCAATAGCCAACAGACACAGGAAATGTAGGAAAGTCACGTGACTTGTCAGGTGGAATGTTGTTCGTCAGAAAATCGCCTTTCCTCAAGGCAAGTCGCAGAACCGACAAGAGCTACACGTTACATGTCCGAAAATGATTCGTCTAAAAGCGTTGAACGAAACGTTAAAATAATTATTGCCTTTATTACAAAGGCTACTATACTATATGTGCCGCGGTAGCTCGGTCGTTAGGGCGTTTGATTACCAAGCGAGAGATCCGAGTTCGATCCCCGACTGGGGAGAATTGGAATTTTGTCCACCTGTTCAAGTGGCTCTGGTGACCACCAGCGTCGTACAAAGTGGGTACCTGTAGGAAACTCGGGGGGGGGGGGGTAAAGGGGCCAGGAGCGAGGTGCTGATCACATTATCCTTCGGCCATAACAAGAAAGTGTGGGACCGTAACTCCACGCCACCTACACGCCTTCATGACTTGGTGCAAAGCACAAGTTAGCACTTTGCTTTTTCATTTACTAGGCTATACGTCTGATCGGAACAGAACTTTCTAATCTCTACCTGAACTTTCTTCCAAGTTCCGTAGGGTGGCCTCCCCGATGGCGCAGTGGTAGTGTTGTCGCCTTGTAATCAAGGGGTCCCGGGTTCGATACCCGGTGGAGACACATAGTGGTTAGGATCCCACTTTAAACTGTAGGTCCAATCCCAATTAGCCTTACTGTGCATAATGTGGACTTAAAACAACAATTCAATCAATCAAGTTCCGTAGGGATGTAAATAGACTCCAGTTTTTCTTGACGCAATTCATCCATGTTATATTTCGTTATAAAAACCATGGCCTATATCCTGTGTGTGTGTGTGTGGGGGGGGGGGGTTATAATTCAAACATGTGAGGTGATCCTTTTTCCACTACTCCATTCTCCGATTCTTCGTATCTGAAATAACTCTCAATTCCACACACTGGAAATGTAGCACTTCCTACATCTTAGCATGCAAATATGTATAGCAAAATAATGTGTAGGCACATAGTGCTTCGGATCCCATTTTAAACTGTATATGCATTCCCGATTAGTCTTACTGTGCATAAAGTGGACTTAAGACACCAAATCAACCAACCAACACAATCCCATTATTGTCCAGATTATCGAATCCAGAACCTTCGCCGCGAATAACATAAGCAGGAAGACAATGTGAAATTACCGAACACAAACAGAACTTAAAACCTAGAACGGATAGATTGGATTAAGCCGAAGATACAGCATGCGTTCTGAAATGAAAAAGAATACGAAAGTTGAAGGACCTCGATACACGCACACACACTTTTCCTCCCCTCAATGGTAAGCTATACTTCTTGCAGAGAAGCCTTTACGTAGGCCTTCAAGGCCACGACGAGAAAATGTTCTACATGCAATGACGGGACCAAACATTTGATATGAAAGCTGTGTTCCTCCTTATTTCGTACGTCATTGATAACAGGAAGACGGGCCTCGTCTACTAACCCTAGTTTCGTAGAGCAGACGCCTGTTTGCCACCGTTTGGTTCAGTGACCTTCGCTCGTAGTTAGCAGGAGTGAATGATTCGCCAGTTACCTGTTGCCTGTGAGCTTCTAGTACAGGAATAGATATTTCGTTAGCGTCTGTAAGTATTGTTTCATCTGCAGTTATATCAGTTAACGTTCGAATAGTTTCCTAAAGGTTACGTTATTTATAAATTACTTCTCGAGAGTGAGCTTTCTATATATTTGCACGGGTAGGGGAGGGGGGTTGTACAGCCTGCATGTATTTTTTTTCCTGAAACAAGAAGAAATTTGAAGACGCAAAAAGAGTCGTATAAGAGTAGTTAATAAAAAGAAAGAAGAAAACGAAAATGTAAATGTTGAAATAAATTATTGTATAGATCGAGTGAATAACATTTTGTCACGGGACCTCCTCGATGGCGTAATGAAAACGTCGTCACCTTGTAATCAAGGCATCCCGGGTTCGATACACGGTGGAGGCACGTAGTGGTTTGTATCCCATTTTAAACTGAAGGTCCAGTCCCGATTAGCTTATCTGTGCACAAAACAAAAACCAAAATAATAAATTGTCACAGTGTAAGAAAATTTCATGTTCAACCACATACGAAACAAGAAAGAATAATTTATTCCATGTTGGATTTCACACCAGTAGCACGCAACATATTTTCTCAGATCCATTTTAATTATACGTGTATGATAAAATAACAGAAGTAGAGGAAAGAGAAAGCCAAGCGAAACACGGATACCTTCTCCAGAATTTCAAATCTCACTACATAAGGTTCTGGGTTGAAGTCCCGAGCAGACTCTCTTGTTCTTACCCTTTTATCTGCTCTATTTCATCATAAATCGTAGTAATGGTTTACCTACAGGGGAAGAATAATGACAATAATTACCAATACGAAGCCAATAAAAACAGAACAACAACTCAATTAGGGAGATGTCAAGAAGGAAACAAGACTTGACTGTGTCTCCGTTTCTCGGTTTCTCGAATTGAAAATTGCTCTCCCGTTCTCGGTCTCGACTAGTTAAATTTAGAAATCGAAAACGTATGTGAAGATACATATATTTCATATATATCCCGGTTTTGTAGATTTCGTGAGAGATGAAATAAGTACTCTTCCATCATGTTTATTTTTATTATTTTTGTTACGTAACATCACTTTTCTTCCCAGCCGTGGACGAGTGACCATTACATGAAATTGATGACGAAATACTCAAACACGTGTTACAAGAACGCTACTCAAACCAGGAACTTTGGTGACGAGGTCGAATGTCGACCACTTAATGAGCTTGCCCACCGAGTCTGCTTAATGTTGCTTGTGTCAGGTAATTCGTAATAACTGTCAATATCCCACATTCATTATAATTTGTTTCATCATTTATCTTATTGATGTGATTAACCTGAAGTCAAAGAATTAGTTGAAAGGCAAAAATGCAAGATTGAATGTGTCTGATGTTACTTCGTGTCGAATAATATGACGTGATATTATATGAATATATTAATAATATAAAATGTCTAGTCATTCCATTGATTGATCCCAATTGCGCACACAAAATATGGTATAATGTCTACTCCAAACCGACCTCCGTGGCGGAGTGGTTAGCACAGCACGCTACGATAGCATGGGCCCCTGGTTCGAATCTCGGCTTGGCCATTGGTGTTCTTGGTGAGTGTCCCTTAATCAATGTCATCATATCATCACTCATTGCTCATCTTCATCGTTGCTATTTGTCAAAAGTGAAAGAATAGCGACACTAAATAACAAACATCAAATCAAATCGAACATCTTCACCGATTTAATTCTATAACGTACCAAATTCCCACTTTATTACTGCATCTTGCTTAATTTTACAACATCTCAATTGTTTTCC
The DNA here is from genome assembly GCF_977018435.1 of Lepisma saccharinum. Taxonomy (NCBI): domain Eukaryota; kingdom Metazoa; phylum Arthropoda; class Insecta; order Zygentoma; family Lepismatidae; genus Lepisma; species Lepisma saccharinum. The sequence continues at coordinate 43,316,919 of NC_139246.1, forward strand.
GGTTCGAAAACAAATGGAATGTTGTTTTGTGCAGTTGATTGTGCATTGTTTTGTTGTTTGGATTGTTTAATTAACGTCGCATTAATTAGTTTAGACCAATCGTGACAGAAGGAATCGAGAACACAAAGGAAGGGGAAAAGACAAGTTAGAGACCACGGTTCTCTTTAAAGGTAACATTCCGTGAATACGACTGAAGTAACTGCAGAATATTATGGATAAAATTTGTTTTGCTTTCTCCTTTTATTTCTGTTTCAGTTATTTTACTTCACTTTTCTTCTACCACTCCTGTTAATCGTGTCGGTGAGGAAAAATTATAAACTCGTGAAATGGACGATGGGACAAAAAATCTATTCCTCTCCCACGGTTCGAAACAGTGACCACAAAAGATATTGTCTTATTTTTAAAATTTATGCCAAATATGGATTCACTCGTCTCTTTCTCAAGACGTTCCATTGCCTCTCTGATGGCGTAGTGATAACGTCTTCGACATGTAATGAAAGGCTTCCGAATTCAATACCAGATAGAGGAACATTTGGTTCGGATCCCACTTTAATTTGTAGGTCCAGTGTATAAACTAGACTTAAACAATTAACGTGTGGCATGTGGTCGGTGATGAGAACCATCATTTCAGTGAACCTTCTTGACAATGACTCTAGTATCACTCGAAAGAATATTTCCTTACGAGAAGCTCTTGTCAAGAAACCAATTGCTGAAATTTTCTTCTTGAGGCCACGTAGCACCCAGCTGTTGTTTGTTGTGGTTGGGGCATGAGTCATGTGACTCATGCTATGAATGCTCAATCCTTCCCGAGAACTCAGATCCTCCAGGCAAACTTAAGCGAATATTTTGTTATTTGGGTTGCATAAACACCAGGCTTTAAGACGTTACGAAATTCTAGGTCCCGTGGCCCAGGTAATTCTTTCTCTGACTGTACATTGCACACTGGTTCGGATCCCACTTTAAACTGTAGGTCCAGTCCCGATTAGCCTGTCTGTGCATAAAACATTAACTGAAACAAACGACAGTTCAATCCAACGAACAGTTTTCGAGAGCAGGGCATTTCGAATAAGAGCTTAGACCACATGACTATAACTCAACGCAAGTCATCCATAAAAAGTAGCACTGAATCCTTAAATAGGATGTTATTGAAATCGTTGAATTCCATAAGTATTCCTAGATTTCGATATTGACTTTCACTTTTCCTCCGTTCTTTACACTGTCAGTCCTTTTGGGCGACCTAATGATATGTTACGAAGCGCATCGGTAACTGGAAACCGTAATTTTATCTTCAATACTCTTCATGGTAGGCAATTGTTCAGAATCTCCACCACTGACAAGTAGATGAAGATACTGATTGTGATAACATATATAGGTCGGGTTGGACGTTCAGATTTCACAATAGTTAAAATTGTTTGTTTTGTAATTCTCGCAATTTGTCCATGATTGAATCAGTGTGTTGCTGCTTAACCTGTCACGAAGGATTTTAATTGGTGAGTTACATAATATCTGATGCCGCGTGAAATAATTGATCCTTGTCGTCACTAAATAGTGTAATTATATGTAGATATATGCATATGCACAACATAATGCTTCACTCTCATTTCAAGCTTAACTTCGGTTTCCATAACTGCCATTCTACTAGATCACGTATATGTTCGATATGTGAGTTGGGGAAAACTCTGACAAGGAAATGAATACTTTTTTTTGGATGTGATTCTCTGAACAACCCCTAACTATATCCTGTAAATTCAAGTTTTCCTCTATAGCAAATCTCGTTGGATAAACGCCAGCACCCGTGGCGGAGTGGTTCAAATCTCGGCCTGGGCATTGATGATTGTGTCTATTCATCAGTTTCATCATGTCATCACTCATCCCCATCTTCGCAAATTAGCCAAAAGTGGCACAGAAAGCGAAGTAAAATAAAGCAAACCAATCAATCAATCGTTGGATAAATAGGTTTCGGTACAAATTCTTCCTTCGATAGGTTAATGTGATTTAGAATTTCAGTTTTAAATGTGAGATTAGTTTGTTTGAGTTTTGTTTCAAGTCCAATTTATACGCCGATTGGCTAATCGGGACTGGATCTACAGTTTAAAGTGGTGTCTGATCCACTATGTGCCTCTACTGGGTATAAGACCCGTGAACCTTTGAATACAAGGCGATAAAGTGAGATTGGAACAACTGTAAAATGGGCCTCAAGCGAGTATTGCACTCAACATCTCTGGATTACAAGGCGACGCCGTTATCCACTATTTTATCGGGGAGGTCGTATGATAAGAATTTCTATTTGCATAATCAATGTTTGTAAACTAGGAGTCCAGTCATTGAGCCCCGTTTAGCATTTTTGTATTGTTCCCATTTAGGTCGAATGAGGAAATTGATGATGAGACACTTACATAGGAGCACCTGTACCCAAACAGGAGTCGAACCAGGAACCTTGAGTGATGATATCATGTGGCGACTACTCACATCCACCGTCAATATGTCAATTGAAGACCATAAAGTGACCGCATCAATGATTACCATATTTATAAATATGAAAGAAAGCTGTATGTAAGTAGGTCACCTCAGACGAATTCCTGTTTTCTCATGCAGCACAAATTTCCAATGGATATCCACAACGTCCAAATCAGATCCATGGATATTATGGATATCCATTAGACAGCCATTAGATATCCAGTAAGGGATATCTAATTCTGGATATGCATTGGACGTCCATGGGATACCCAGAACTTCATATCTAAAAATCATCCAATTCTGGATATCCAATACAGAACTAGATCTTGTCCAAAACTAAATATCTAAACTCATCCAATTCTGGATATCCAATACAGAGCTAAATATTGTCCAAAACTGGATATCTAAAACTCATCCAATTCTGGATATCCAATACAGAGCTAGATCTTGTACAAAACTGGATATCTAAAACTCATCCAATTCTGGATATCCAATACAGAGCTAGATATTGTCCAAAACTGGATATCTACATCTTATCCAATACTCGATATGAAGCAAAGTTGTTTTAGTTTGCTCTATGTGCTACGACTACAAAGCTTTAGCCACAATAAAGACATCCTACCTCAAGAACTCAATATATCTTGTTGAAGACGTGCTTGGAGCCATAGTTTGCTCAAAGAACATATTTCAAAGCCGTCCTCAGCTCCTTTAAGAGGTTTTGCTCATGTCAACATATCTCCTGGTTTATGACAGCAGCCAGATGATACAACCGACCCAAGGTTGGAGCAACCGGCTCTGCCCGTCTGAGAGCTAATCTGATGGCCGTTGCTCCCGTCCTTCCTTCAGTCCTTCTACCACACGAAGTCCAAACTTCAAGACTGGGGAGATACCTTGAGTTGAAAATCACATGCTGAACCGGTCACACCACGAGCCGTACGGTTATATCACAGATAAATATCTTGTATCGCCTCTCCTTAAGTATACCATACACGGTGCAGATTAGCTTTAGAAATGAAACCTGAATCGAGAAATTTTCTGGGACTGATGAGTAGATGTCATTGTATATAATGTATTTGAGTTTTTTCTGTCTAATTAATTCTTAAATTAATCGTAACAATACGAATAATAAGAAGAAGAACTGAGGAAGTAAGTGACAAGAAATATACAGGGTGATGCGATTTGGGCTACCTACTTTTAAAACAACATACACTCTGTTACATATTTAACTTTTTTGATTGATGTTTGATTGATTTGGTGTTTTAAGTCCACTTTATGCACAGTAAGGCTAATCAGGACTGGACCTACAGATTAAAGTGGGATCCATATTTAACTTTTATTTTACTACTGCAGTACATAACTTGTGTCTTGGGATTTACATTACCTGTATTACATACACAATACATTGAAAATAATGTCTTGGAGATGCGCACCTTCGTTAGCATGCATTGCACCAAATGGTTTCACACGCTTTGCATGACACGCACAAGCATTTCAGGAGTTATGTTAGCAATTTCTTCTTTTATTCTTGCCTGGAGATCTTCAACACTTGCCACTCTGATTGCAAACACTTTGTCCTTCATATAGCCACAAAGGAAGAAATCTGGGTAAGTTACGTCTGGTGATCTTGTAGTAACAGTAGCGGCAATCGAGTGCTTAAACTAGGGGAGGGGTGAGGGGCAATTTACTTCTCTTGCTATACAAAGCTTAGCATTAAGAGGCTATAGTGTGGAGGCAAGAGTGGCAGCAAGTGTGTGTGCTGGGAGGGCAACTGCCCCTCCTAATTGCCGCCACTGCGTAGTGGCAACGCTGCGTCCTTATATTCTTCTTCTTCTTCTTCTTCTTCCTCTTTCCCCTTTTGCCTCATAGCGTCGGGGTTGCCTCTATCCACTCCTCCCATCTCTCCTGTTCCCTTGCCATCCACTTCAATTCTCTTAATCCTTTTCCTTTCTTTTGTCCTATTTCTTCTATTCCTTTTACGAATGTCTTCCGGGTCTACCTCTTGTCCTCCTTCCCTCCGTTCTAGCTTCCATAAATTGTTTTGCTTTTCTATCTTCGTCCATTCTTACCACATGTCCGAACCATTTTAATTGTCTTTGTGTCAGTTGGCTTCTGATTTAATTCTTCTCTGATTCTTTCATTACGTACTCTATCACTTCTTGTTTTACCAACTATTCTACGGAAGCATTTCATCTCTACTGTCGTTATTTGTTTTACTTCTTTTTCTCTTACTGGTCAGCTTTCACTTCCGTATAGTAGAATTGGTTCCACTACTGACTTATACACTTGTAGTTTAGTTTTGGTGTTTATTTCAATGTTTTGCCGAAAATGGTCTGGCTTAGTTGGTAGTATGCATTGTTAGATTTCCGTACTCTATTCATCACTTCCTCTTCTATTCTTCCTGTCTGGTCTATGATTGTTCCCAGGATCTGTTTGCTTCAGTTCCATTCCATCGCATATTATGCGTACTCTTTCTATTGCCTCTTCCATTCTTCCTATTTGCATCACTTTGCTCTTATTTGCATTTACAGTCATTTTTTTTAGCCTTTAGCACTTCTGACCATTCTGTAACCGCCTCCTGTAGCTTGTTCTCTGTATCTGCTATTAGTAGTATGTCATCTGCATATACTAATACTTGACAATGTATCGGTCTCATATTCCAATTACCCACTTTTGTTCTTGCTGTTCTTCTTCTGTTCTTGTATTCAAGGGGTTCAAAGTTCGATCCCCGATAGAGGCACATTTCTCAGTAGGCACAGCCCGAATTAGCCCATCTAAGCATAAATTGGACTTAAAAACGAACGTTAAAAATTCTTGACGACATAGCCAACGATCGATACCCATAGATTCGGTTCCTGACTTGGCAGGGGCGTTTCTTTGTGAATGCCCCTTCATTCATTTAATCTAATCGTCATTAATTTCATTCTTGCGATGAGCTTAAATCGGCAGAAAAGTGACGTGCAATAAGCGGCGATTGTCGTTGGTTGTTTCCTCACAAATTGAAGCGGAGATATTGTCTTCTCCCATCTTAAGAGGCCTTCACATCCCACATATGCTGCACTAAAAATCAGTTATTTATCACTTCATATGGTATTTCATAGGAATGACTTTCATATGCGTGCTTCACAATTGTGATCCACCCGTATATTTTCAGGTGCTGCTGCACTTTGGCAACATTCTTGACCTTGGCTCCCAATCTGCCTTCCTGGAACAGTCCATGGACTATGTTCGTTTGGCCGTTATTTGAAATTTATCCATTGTTGACTTGTTATTAGAGCTTATTTTCAATGGAGAAGAATAGTGATCCACGCGACCATTGACGGGAGTGTTTTAGGACACATACGAGTATAATTTCTATACATATAAGTACGTGTTTCCAAAATCTGTTAGCCTACATATATGAAGTGGGTATCCCCAGACCACCAAAAAACTATTTTTGAAATTTTGGGAAAATAAAATAACAAAAGAAAGACTCTAAGATACTTATCTTTGTCATGTTTCATCACATTCAAATGCAATGCACTAGATTTAGAATTTCCTCTCTACTGTAACGTGCTGAGTGAAATAACTGATGATTTTTTGTTAAGTGAACCAGAAAACGACATTCTCGCTAGAAAACCAGAGAAAATTTGAACAATAATAGGTAAAAACGATTATATTGTATGGATCACAATAGTGACCCACGCGACCAATGACAGGAGTTTCTTCCATGCAACCACTGCAGTGTTAACCTAGGTCCACCACCTCTATTTTTTCGATTTTTCAACTGAATTTTTTTATAAAAAATTGAAAATAAATTACATTGTTCCCTACTGTGTTTTCAATATTCCTTATTAGTTTTGTTCATAAAAGCATAAATGTAAGGTAAATAGGAGGCAAAATGCACTTGGTGGGAGTATCAGGTGTTATCTTTGAATGCGTGTAAAGCGAGACACTCATGACTGTGACAGTGTACATTTGGTTGGTAATGATGGTATTATTTTGCAATTATTATAATTAATAAACAACTGTCTCTCTATAAACAAAGAAGCATTAATAAGAAAAGTATTATGTTTTTGTGAGTTTTATTGAATGGTCGCTCCAATGATAGTGAACCCAAGGAAGAGTAATGCATATATCAAAGCATGGAAATGAAGAGAGATTGGAAATAAAATGGCAAGGAGAACAGCTGGAACAAGTGAATAGATATGAATATTTGGTAACAATAATAAGAACCGATGGAAAAGTAGAAGAATAAATAAATAGCAGGGTTCAAAAAACAAATAAAATATATTACCAAATAAGTAATACAATAGTAGGAAAAAAGAGGTACAAGAACATACTAAATTAAGGATTAGAAAACCATAATTATACCAACAATGTCCTATGGCATAGAAAGCTTAACGCTCCAAAATAAGCATAAAAGTAGATTAACAGCAACAGAGATGAAATACCTCAGAAGAGTCGTAGGAAAAACCAGACGAGATAGAATCAGGAACACTAAAATCAGGGAACAGCTACAAGTAGAATCAATTGAAGAGATAAGAGAGAGAACACTGGGCTGGTATGGCCATGTCATGAGAATGGGAGAAGAAAGAAAACCGAAACAAGTAATGGAAGCGAGACCAGAAGGAAGGAGAGGAAGAGGAAGACCTCGTATAGAATGGGAGCAATACCTGTCAGAGAAGGTTACTAAAAGAGGAAAGGCACTAATGGAAGTTAAGAGAATGGCACAAGATAGGAAGAGTTTTAGCAGATGGCTGAAGGACCTCGACGCCTAACAGCACGAAGGGGAAGAAGAAGTAAGGAAGTATTGAATGGTAAAATAGGTGTGTGACACTCGTGCGATAATTGTTTATTATTTTTTATTAATGATAGTAATTTTTGTAATTATTATAATTAATAAATAACTAAATATATATAAGGAAGAAAGCAAGAAGCGATACCAAAATGGTTTCCTGAGATTAAAAAAAGTGTGGGCCTGTGAGCCTCCCTTCAGGTAAGTAAGTTTCTCGTGCCGCACGGGTAAGGTTAAACATGCGCATGCTCCTTCATTTCATCTCAATGTCAAGCAACAATGTTTTGATGCGCAGTGTTACAGATTGCAGCTACATATGTAACCACTTACGCAAGAAACTTGCAGTATATGGGAGGAGAGTTCATAAGTGATTTATACCAGAGGTCATCCCGCTTCGCTTTGGTCATAACTTCCATCTTCTCCGCCCTGATAGATATGGGGCGACCTTGCGAAGGAACACCAACGAACCAAGCCCTCGAGGTTGAGTAGCGATCATTACACAACCGCTCTCAAGACGTCGCAGAGTGACCATCAATGCGCTCGCCACGCCCTCAACGTCAGCTGCGCCAAATTGCTCCATGGCTCTTCTTCAAGGTGGAATCTCGGTTCTTCTGGTTACGGAACCGTAATTAAACGTCTCAAGGCATGACGTAGATCGGACACGCTGCTTCGAAGAGTAATAACCTATTTCTTGCTTTTGTTCCACCACCACGGTGGGTGGGTGCTTCGGCCTTTGGAAACATATGTCGATATTAGAACAGGACCATGCGGTAGCCTACAAAGGGTAGCTTTTTGGCTTGAACCAGTCGTCTTCAAAAATAACTTGTATTTGGAAAAGTTGCCACATATTCCAAGTTCTCTAGGACGACACGGGTCCCGGGTTCGAATCCCGGTCTGAGCATGGACGTTTGTGAGTCTCCATTCACCAGTTTCATCATATCACCACTCATCCCCATCTTCTGAAATTAGCCAAAAGTGGCACAAGAAGCGAAGTAAAATAAAACAAATCAACCAATCAATCAATATTCGAAGTTCTGAAAAATTACGTTTGTTTAGAATTTCTTCTGAATCATGTAAGAGCAGTTTCTTGATCGGTTTCGTTGTTGCCAAGATATCTACGATAGTTTCATGGTACAGCAAGTGCTACAGCTATTTTCACAGTTCGTTCTCACATATTGTGTCCGGCACCAACACTACCAATACGAAAATTGTATGAATAAGCAACAAACAGGTTTATTGACATGCATTTTTTTAAAAAAAGACATAGAAACTCACCAAGTTTTTATGGTAATCAGTAGATATCTATGTGTGCACCACGTGCCGGACCCCGTGGCCGAGTGGTTAGCACATCGCGCTGCGACGCTAGGAGTCCCGGGTTGGAATCCCGCTCGGACTTGTTTGTAAATGTCCATTCATCAATTTCATCATTTCATCCCTCATCCCCATCTTCGCAAATTAGCCAAGAGGCACAAAACGCGAAGTAAAATAAACTAAATCAATCAATCAAACAATCATTGGGTCGGACGTGGTGGTCCCATCGCATGGCCTCCTAGATCCCCTGATCTTACCCCTTTGGACTTCTTCCTTTGGGGCTACATAAAGGACAATGTGTACAGAACCCTAGTACTGGATGTGGATGATTTGCATCGGAGGATTGTCAGTGCTTGTGACACAGTCACCCCGCAGATGCTGGAAATCTCCTGGCAGGAGATAGAATTTCGTTCGTGTACACGTGGAGATCTACTGATTAGCATAACAACTTGGTGAGTTTCTCTGTCTTTTTTTAAAAAAGGAAACGCATGTCGATAAACCTGTTTGTTGCTTAGTCATACAACTTTCTTATTGGTAGTGTTGGTGCCGGACACCCTGTATTATACTCTTGTTACTCTTGTGTGTACTTGTGCACATTTTTATATCAGTTCTTTAATATTTATAGAGCTTGTTTTGTTCATTTTTGCGCCGGTTATTTCCAATATTCACTAAGCGCGGCGATGAGTATGGATGATGATTAAATTAAATTGATGAAGCGACAATCATAAGAAAGATTAAACTGGGTCTGGATTCAGATGCCACTGTCTCATTAACCAGAAAGAATACAGTTTTCAGTGTATTCAGTCAAGTTAAAGGTACAGTCACCCGCAAAAAAAACAATATAGTTAGATCATGGAATATTTGCTTCCTTGCATGGTACTATGGGTGTTTCCTAACTCTCCCATACAATACAAATCCACAGAATCCTGGAAATTCATGCGATATCCATGCCATCAGTATTTCTGCATAGCCATTGGACGTCCATGGAATATGCAGTGCTGTATATCCAGTGTTGGAGATCCATGAGATATACGCTATATGTCCAGTCCACGTGTTATTAATAAAATGACATTTGTTTTTAAATCCGTGAGCTCTGTGATTCAGTCGTAATCCATAATTCGCACTCATCACCTGAAGACATCACGTGTTCAAATTCGTCCATATTCTGCTTATCACGAATATGCCTTTGAACATAAAACATTTTTCGGATGTGTAGAAGAGCGCGCGCGTGCACACGTGTGTATGTGTTAGTGTGCTTCCTTGTGAGAGAGATAGAGGAGTACACGAGATCTTCCATATGGGTCAATCTAGTTCAGGAATGTTCCTTTCGTATCCATAATGCTAAAAAAATATCATGCTTATGTCCAGATTAGGTCCAATTCTAGTCCAGAATATATCCCTTTCTTATCCACAATCAAATAAATACCTCCAGATAACGCTTGTTCACGTGAACCATGTAACACTGATGTCAACAATACGAGATCCAAGATTATCAATAGAATGTTCAAATTATGTCGAAAAATGATCCACAGAATATTCATGAATCAGTCTTCTCGGATATCCTATGGATGTTCCCTGGACGGGCATATCGATGCCCAGGGGATATCCAATGGATATCTACTTGGTGTATATATATATATATATAATTATCCAAAAGACATCCATTAAATATCCCTTCTGGACACTTGTGTGTTTTATGGGTCTAAGGAGATGATCATTGTACCTGCTACAGTGATTGTAGCAGCACAAATAACGCCATACGAGGAAGAGATTATTTCAGAATCTAGCTATATACTTTTATTGCGTGGAATCAAATTGTGTTTAACTTGCATTCACTTTTCTTTCCTTGCAGGGGATGATCTATTAGTGGAGGTGTTGGAAAGCAGTGGCGTGAGGTGACATATATCCTTGGTGAACCAGTCCGAGAGAAATGAAGATACTCAAGAATATTTAAGGCCTTTAATGATCTTAACGATCTTTAACAAGCGGCTATATGAAGGTAAAAAGTAGTCTTTCTCAATCATATCATTTCATGATAAATATATCTCTTGCTTTCAATGTTTGCACAAAATATTTTTCAAGCCATCACGCTCATGCAAAATATATTATTTTTTTGTAAAAAGTCAAAGTTTCTGCATCTCTATTGTGCTCCAAAGCTTTTAATTATAATTTTTTAAAATTGCTTCGCTGATCTGTCTCAACGCTGGCAATGGCATTGGTACAAAAATCGCTGGACGTAGATATTTAACCGTAGAATTTGCAACACTGCGGTAGCTACAGCAGCAGACCTTACTGATGGTACTGCCATTGCATTTTAGCTCCTTCTGATTGGGGCTAAATGTATCGTGCATAGAAGCTGGCCTGTTATTGGATGTTTCAAGGTCACCGAATTCTATTTTCATTTGTTGCTTTCCATGGGTCCGGAGTGTTGGACGAAATACACAGATATTTTGTAGAATTGCCACAAGATGGTGCTAAGGGTTGCCATCTCAAAAACGAATTGACTGGGAGAACTACAAATTCATTTTTTTGAGATGGTGGAAAATAATTGCAGATACAAATTTAAGTATAAATAAAATATTTGGAACTGAAATACTGTAGGCCAGAATTGCTGGTCTTTCTGTACTGGAATGCACGCGCATGTTAAAAAAAGTAAGTAGTCTCTCCTTAATTGAAAATTTTGTTCGAAATTTGAATCTCACGTTATTTAAAACGGATCGAATGGGCACGATGATGGAAAATTTACGTCCACATAAAATAAACAACTGAACTCTGCTTTACTACGTGTTATCCCAGAAGGTCACTAGTCTAGTCAAATTAGAGTTTAACCTGGACATTAAAGAAAATGAAACGAAACTTGCTGGAATATATAGTAGTCTACTATTGGTACTCTTCAAGAAATAATATTATTTTGCAGTTTTATTTGTTACAAGAAGTCCCAAAGAGTCCCGTGGCGGGTTTAGGAGGAATTACGTCATCAATATGGCCAACGTCAGAATTTGTATTGAAAATTTTAAACTCTTGTAACAGGTAAGAAAAATCTAATTTTCTCCCGTTATGTTAATATATTTCAGAAAACTTGTCAATTACATGTAATATAATTTAATCTGTAAATTGTCCAATTGATTTCCTTTAATTTGGTGCAAAAACGAAGGTTCTATCAGTACCCTACAAGAAGTTATAAGAGTTTAAAGATTTCACTACAAATTCTGACGGCGGCCATATTGATGACGTCATTTCTCCGAAACCCGTAACGGGATTCTTTGGGACTTTTTGTGAGAAATACAGCTCAAGTAGGACTACATATTCCAGCAAGTTTCGTTTTTTTTTTTGTCCAGGTTTACCTCTAATTATGACAAATTTCACTGTACTACACCCCTGATCCCATCTCTGTCTATGGCCTAGATTTTGTTCAAGATGGTGCACTCAGACCTCTCTTGTCGCCACTCACAAGAGCAAACGAACATGTAAAAGAAATGAACAATGCTCACAATGTAAACAAAGACATTTCACTAATCACTCATGGATACACGATCTTCTGACCCAGAAGCAATCCGTTCACGCTGGTGGCTGTCGAGATGCTCTTCCAACTCCTGCCAATGACCTTGACAAACAACCACATCCCTCGATCGACGTGCTTGCAAATTATGTGCCTTGGAAAGGCAGGGAAAGGCTTTGTGCAGTCAAACAGTAGCAAATGGAAAGCAATCACAATCATCCAACTCGTGGCTGCAAACTCATGACCATTCAGTGGAAGAATAAATAGTCCTACTTCCTAAGGGATTCAGTTGTCACTGCAAATAAGCTAACAACAAGTCTGTTACCAGTGGCGCTATTCAATGTGAACTCTGGAAATTTGCCACACGTTTTTCTTCGATGGTCTTTTTTGTTTCTACTGATCAACAAAGTTGGCAGAGTACCTGTGTTGCCACGCCGTGTGGTCTGTTTCAGCTGACATTATCTCAGGAACATTTCTGTAGTCTCAATGCAAGGAATTTAAATACCAACCTCTATGCAACGTACGTTGCATTACAATTTCACGATTATTGTTTATGTTAGGTTGGGTGAAATGAAAATAATAGGAGGAGAGAGGGTAGGGATAAAAATAATGAAGAAATAAGGAAGAACGTTGGAAGAAGGAGTGTAAAAGATAGAGAGAGAGAGAGAGGGAAGAGGCAGAGAATGATGAGGGGAAGTGAGAAAAGACAGAAGAATTGAGGGAGGGAGATGAATAAGAAAAATAGAGAGAAAGGGAAGCAACAAGAAAGATAGAAATGGGTTGTAAGGAAGAGCGAAAGAGAAAGAATGAAATGTGGAAAGGAGAAGAGAAATGGCCAAGAAGGAGGAGAAGGGAAAAATAAACATAAAGGAAAACAGATGAGACATCGAACAAGAGAGATAGAGAGATGTTGAATTAAAGCAAGAAATATAGAATGAAAATATGAAAACCCGCAAAAAGGAAAGAGATATTATGAGAGTGAGAAACTCGCAGAATGGAAGATTGAGGAAGAAATGCAGAAAGCACAAAGCTGTCCTAATCTTTTCATTTCGTATGATGATAGCCAGTGCATTTTATAGTTTATATCGGCTGGGAAAGTTTCCGAATTATATATTTCTCCGCCAGCTGCATGAATGAGCTTGAGTTTGAGTTTTGCTTGTAAGACCACTTTCTGTACAGAAAGGCTAATCGGGACTGGACCTATAGTTAGAAGTGGGATCGAGCTACTATGTTCCTGGAGGAATGAAAATGCCAGAATTAGTATTAGTCCCTTCTACGTCACTACCTTTTTGACTGTCTTTGCACTCACGCGTCTACGTGTAGTTGGTTACACGGTGCAACACTCACTCGTCTACTTCGTTGAGTAGACTGCACCGTTTGCACTACGTCCTGGGGCGGTGTAATGTGTGGTGTATAGGAATTATATACTCTGTCCCAGCTAACTGTGGAGCAAGGCTGCGCATAGCGTAAGAGAAGCGTGTTCATTGGTGGAGCCGTCTCGCATCACTACCTGCGCAGAGACTTGTTCTCGTTTGCCCGCTCCACAGTTAGCTGGGACGGAGTATAGCTTTTCTGGGGACGTGATTGGAACAGGTGTTCTCAAGTTACCAGCCAGGTTAAATCGTAGATAGCTTCCAACGTTTCGAGCTCATACATTGGCTTCATATGCACATTGCACACATAACGCTCTGCAAGGAAGCGAGAGTTTCATTGTTATTGCGGGTGGCTATACGTGTAAGCAAATAGCAAAACTACTTTCATTCACTTTTCTTTCCTTTCACGGGATATTTTAACACTGGCGATATAAGAAATGTTGATTACTTGCTCTGGATTCGCGATATCGTGTACCTGGTTTTCCCAACACACTATGTTAGACGCTAGTCTACAATATGTCCAGTGTATCTTGAAATATGAAAATCTTGTTTACTGAAATGGATTTGGGCCGCATCAAAGCGAAAACAAGCACCTGCGATAAAGGAAACGCTTTCTTGCGATCCAATGTGACATTGGGCCAGATATGTCTCTGATTATACAATCACAAAACAAGTAATGCTTCCTGATTTTCCTTTTTTTCCCAGCAGAAGGCGTGAGGGTCTGTGGGAACGCTTCCTACTCGAAAGCACCGAAGAAGCGCAATGTGCCCTGTCGACTACAATGGTGGGAGGAGAGATCTTGGTCAAGGTGACAGCTGAGAATGAATGCTCTTCCTCTGCGAACGGGATGTAAAAGTTGCTCCGTCTTAGGTCACCCGTAACATTTTTTGATGTGGTTGCGCAAGATATTTTCTTTCGCGGAATGACGGTTATGTAATAATTTCCATATTTGTGTTTAATTTAACAATACTAAAATATTTTTAAAAGCAGCTAAAGAGGTTTCGAAGTTTACTTACAGGCCGAAACCAAGTGTTAGGTAATAATCAAAATTTAATTATTGATAACAACTTGTTTGAATCAGTTTCCAAATAAAAATACTTAGGAGTAATACTAACAAATGAAGACCACAGGGAAAGAACGCGCTTTGTTCATGTAGTGTATAGGCTATGTGTGTGTATATGTGTGTGTGTGTTCCGGCATAACTCTCGAACGCCTGGAGGGACTTCAACCAAACTTGGTACGCATATCACTTGCAATATGGAAAGAAATACTGTGGGGTGAGACATCCCTGGCACCCCTGGGAGTGGGGATGGGGTGACATGTAAAAATAATCGAAAATGACCGATATTAGTGTGGAATCCATAGTTTTCGGGGTCTCTAAGAAGAATAGTGACACTCCACATGCCGTTTAACTCCAAGACACCCCTGGCACCCCTAGGGTTGAGGGTGAGAAGGGGGTGGCATGTAAAAATAATCGAAAATGACTGATATTAGTGTGGAATCTATAGTTTTCGGGGTCTCTAAGATGAATAGTGACACTCCCAATGCCGTTTAACTCCAAGACACCTATCACAACCCTAGGGGTGGTGGTGGGAAGGGGGTGACATATAAAAATAATCGAAAACGACAGATTTTAGTGGGGAATCAATAGTTTTCGGTGTCGCTAAGATGAATGGTGACACTCCCAATGCCGTTGACCTCCAACACACCCATCGCACCACGAGGGGTGGGGGTGGGAAGTGGGTGACATGTAAAAATAATCGAAAACGACCGATATTAGTGTGGAATCCATAGTTTTCGGGATCGCTAAGATGAATAGTGACACTTCCAACGCCGTTCAACTCCAAGTTCATTTTACACTATAGATAGAATTCATTATTTTCCTGTCTAATAGAAGATTGGGATAAATAAATACCCGGGCAACGCCGGACAATCAGCTACTTTTCTATATTTTACAGGAGAGCATGTTCTTTCCCTGTATACGAAACCAAAATCTGGTTGGGAAAAGCATCTCCTATTCTTGTACAATTCCTAGTTACTAAGACCATTTGCAGCACTATTTGATGTCACCTCTAACTCAATTTGGCTAAAAATGAACAAACCACGTTCTTTCCCTGTGGTCCTCAAATGAAAATGATATTAAAGATGAAATAAAAAGCAGACTTAATTCAGGAAATGTGTGTTAATTTTCTCTTCATAAACTTTTATCTTCTAGTATAATATATGAGAAACTAAAAGTTTATACGAAACAGTAATTTTGCCTGCAGTACCGTGCGTTCGAAAAGTCTCTCCGCAGTGGATTATCAAAAATTGTGGAGAAATTTTTCGAACGCACGGTATTATATGGAAGGAAACTTGGTCCACTGCATTGAAAGAGGAACATAAATTAAGAGTATTTGAACATAAAATCCTTAGAAAAATATTTGGAATTAAAAGGGATGAGGAGACAGGTGAGTGGAGAAGGTTACATAATGTAGAAGTGCATAATTTGTATTCATGTCCAAATATTATTACAATGATTAAGTCAAGAAGACTTACGTCGCCAGTCCATGTGGCACGAATGGGAGAGGAAAGAGGAGTTTACAGGATTCTTGTTGGAAAACCTGATGGTAAGAGACCTGTAAGAAGGCTAAGACGAAGATGGAGGGATAACGTTGAGATGAACCTAAAGGAAATCGGTAAGGATGGAAAAGATTGATATTGCCTAGGATAGGGACAGATGGAAGCCTTGTGTTACTGCAGCAATAGACCTAAGGGTTTAAGAAGGCTAGATAGTTAGTTATTAGTTATATTGGAACCATAAGCAAATAAACCTGCGCTGACCCGGGACTCCTGTGCACCGTACTGCTGCTTCGAGGGGAGGGGGAGAGTGGATCATGCTGAAGGAAAGAAGGGAAATCTGCGAGGCGACTTTTCGTCCAAGGTTTTTTTTTTCCTTGGGGTCGCTATATAACGGTTTGATTTCATAGTATATTATTTTAAGGTCATGAATGATTTTCTTGATTTTTAATTTTTGTTAGTTAGAGTCGCTTTTATGCCACTTTTTGCTAATCGCGACGAAGGTTATGAATAAGATTGTGGTTAATTGATGGATTACGTCCCACAGGTGCCCACTAGCTTACTCAAGGCTTTTTTTTTCGGAGAGGGAGGGTGGGGGTTGGAATCATAAAGGTAGATAATGAAATAGCTACGTTCTAAGGTGCGGAACACACTATACAATATTTCGTAAGTACCATTTTTAGACTTCCTTTTTAAAAGTTGTTCAAGAACAAAAATATGAATCGGGGGTAATTTGAGGGGTGGTGTCTTTTACTGTTTTCGTTTGAAAATTTTGATTTTCTCAACATTTGCGAAGGACCTGCAACCCCATCAGCTTCCCCATCATTACGATTTCAATTTGTTGTATCCAATTGCAGGCTAATGAGGAAACCATATCTAGCCGGGATATTTTTTGGCTATTATACTTCATCCCTAATCTCCAGTCTAAACAGGCTACATTTAACCGATACTTTTGTAAGAGGTTCCGTTGACACGAAGTGCAACACCGACTTTGAACCCTTTCCTCCCCTTTTGGAATAATTTTATACGGGGCCCATAATGTTCGACCATAATATCAATCTTCTAATCATATTCTCTGACCATTTAAGGCACTTCAGAAAATAAATTCTCTTACATCTCACTATGATCGGAGTAAATTTCACATTCATTTCCTTCCTTTGATATTCTTATTGTTTGTAGGTGAAACTTCACGACAGGACAATATCAGCAGTACCGAGAGTATCTAACGCAGTCAGAGTCTCAGCTACACCTTTTATATGTCTCAGGAACTTCAGTACAGTTTGTCATAAACCTGGTCTCAAAATAAATGCTTTCTCCGTTTATTGCCTGAGTATTTTTTTTAAACCAACGCGATTAATTCAATTAAATTGTAAAATAATCCGAATAGAAATAAAGGAAGAATTAATTTGGGTATTAACCCTGAACAATCATCACCAGTCAACAGAAGGCAAACTGAACTAATACAGTAAAACCTCGTTAATCCGGACACCGATAAGCCGGACTATGCTTAATCAGGACAGGCATAAGGCAAAAGTCAAAAAAAAAAAAAAAAAAAAATAGCAGAATGCAAGGTTTTAAATGTGGCTAGAAGTCAACAAGAGAACTTCCCAAAGAAAAGGCAGTCAACCACTGATGAAATTCTGTTTCCCGCAGACTTTATACTGTCTGTAGCCTATAGTGTATTTAGGCCTATGCCCTTTAAATACACTATAATGAACGTGTTTTGTTGCTATAAACGGAGTTTTAATGCACTTTCTACTGTTATTTTAGGTTATTTCAGTTAGTCCGGACTTTCGTTAAACCGATCAACTTATCCCACCCCCCCATTAGTCCGGATTAACGAGGTTTTACTGTACTTAAAAACGGGTCTTTTTACATTGAAACCAGCAAATAAATATCCTACTTTTCATAAGAGAAACAATCTTTTAAAATTGAAAACCAATTCTAATCCTGCACATTTTGTCTTTGGTAAAAAATATTCTTACTCTTTGTTTCTCCCTAAAGTAATTGGGTTTATGCACATGAATTTTTACAAAACTCTTAATTTCGCTCGTTATGATTTAATATTAATTTAGTAATAGTTACTGATTACTATTTATGATTTCGTTGTAGTTGTTCTTATGTGTTTTGCAGATAATAAGTGTGACAACGCTAAACTATATTCTAGGTTGCAGGACGAAATAGGATTTAACATTTCCATGAAGAACGAAAGTTCTGCCAAAAAGTTGTTCAACATTATTATTCTTGTTAGTGACAAGTTAGCTTGTTAACAACAATGCACAAAAACCTGTAAGGGCATTACCTGCGATTTCTCTTCTTGCCTTCGGATCGTTGATAAACGGTTTTAAAACTTGTTGCTCCCTCACTTAACGAATGGTTGATGATGAAAGACGGCAAACTATGAACAATATTTACATTGGATGTTCTTGCAGGCGAAAGTACAACTGGAAGAAGATATTTTGGATCCAGTTACACGTGGTTAAAAGGACAAGTGCTTCAACAAAAACCTATGCAAGTGTATTTACTAACAAGCTGTTATAGACAATCTTCCACTTCCTGATGGAATGAATATAAAAAAGAGGTTTTTATGTTTGCCAAGACGCTAACTTTGTAAACAAATCAGTGTAAATCAACTGAAGAAGATAAGCACACGAGAGAAACTTCATTGGCTTTCTTCTACTTCCTCCCCTTGCACTTCAAACTAGTCAGGTGTTTTTCATCACCGTTGTAAAGTTTGTGTGGGAACATGACCCGAATACATACCAACAGTCAGTAGTTGCAAAGTAAGACACCAAAACTTAACTTGAGTTGAAGCATATTTCAAACAAATGCTAATATCAACCACGGAAAAGTAAAAAAGATGTTTGATTTGCTTCAAGTACGCTTTTTGGTATTCAGGTTATACAGTAGTGAAGTTGCTTCTTGTCACTATGTTATTGATGAAGCATTTTTATTATCTCAAGGAAAAAACACTGCAATTGGATTGGTTGTCCGGTAAAGAATGAGGATTTACTACTATCTACATTGATAGCTGTTGTTAGTATTCTGTTCGGATCGACAGAGAATGGTGAAGGCACAGTCTACATTACACTGTGTTTCTCTTGTAGAAAGGAATAGTCGATCCTTGCAGCTGTCAGCGAAAACTAAATAAAAGAAGAAACAGAAATTAATCAGGCTGATATCAGAAGAAAGCAAGGAACAAAACACGATCAAGAAATATTCAGAGCAGGATTTCCGCACTTAACACACACACTTGACGTAATTCTCAAAAGTAATAACGTACAAATTACAGAACCGGTTAATTTGGAAAGAAAGTTTGTTGAACATGTTCCTAAAACCATTTACTATTTGGTTAAAGTGCAATATAACTCGATAAAGTACTCTTAAACGGAAATTATAAAGTTTCTCAAGACATTGTCTTATTTTTTGTCAACCATTAAGATTGATGCAATTAGCCCGAGATAAGTAACTATTACCGTAATATAATTCGGAACCACTTATAGAGGCATGCTTCTATGCAAACATTTCATTTTCTAGCTCTTGGTGTACGCAGTAGGGAGTTGATGGGGCTACGGTCTGACCAGAAATTTTGAGAAAATCAAAATTTTCAAATGAATGCAGTAAAGAACTCGTGAAAAGCAAATCGTATGAAAATAATACTCGAAAACAAGCTACAGATCTGAATTTTTGAATATCAATTTGATATTTCGAATGTGATATAGATATCTGGCTGTTCTTCAACCGTCAAAGAATAATACTCTCAAAAAATACTGAAAATACGTATGTAAGATTTTGTGAACTAAAAGAACATTATGAATATAAATCTAACTGTATAGCCTGTTTATTTATCTTTTCAAGAAAACAATCTAGATTAATTTATTACAACAACTGCTAGAGACAGAAACACAAAACATATAGGTAATAACTATGCTCACGTAACGAAAATTATTTCGGCAGGTGCTTCCATCTATCCATGAAAACTAAACAATTGAGGTCAACAATCAATAACTCGTTAATCTTTAATATCCACGGTACAAATTAAGTGAAAAACACATAAATTAGTGAACTATTAACTACATATGATGTTAATATATCTCATTAGCTTGTACTCACTGTGCGAATTAAGCTTTTTGCATTGGGGGGGGGGGGGGGGAGATGGCCACTCAGTGGCGTACTTGTGACTATATTTTGGGGGAAGTTTTTTTTTTTGGATATGAACATATAGGCTAAGCAGGACTTTTTTGGATATGCAAATTTATATACGATATGTGTTACCTTAGAACATTGGCTCTAACCTACGTCATTAAATCATATGATAACGTTTACACGTAATTTAGGAACGCTTACTAGTATATTTACATTCTAAGAAAACCAAAACTCGTACATAAAAAGAGCTATCGAACTAGTAGCACCAAAAATTGGACTAAATTTTCTATTGCTAAGTTCAAACTTAACGTCTGTCAAACCTACCTACATGTTAAAATATCAGCACTATGACACAGCGGCGGCGCCAAGATTAATCATTTAGGGGTTCCGAGGGGATGTGGAATGAAATTCAGGGGGTTGCGACGTTCAAAATTAAGAAAACATGCAATATGCATGCATGTTTTAGCCACTAAATCAAACAAGAATCAAATTTTTGGCATCTATCATAATATGCCAATGAAACTGAAGAATATTAGCTACTTGCTTCATTTTTGCTTCATCTTTGAGTATGTACTTGACTATTCGTGCTGCTCTTAAAGATAAATTGTCTGAAACTCTTAAGAAAGATTTGAAATATAAATCTTTTGAATAATTAACTTACAAAATATACTACACTACATTATACGTGCCCGTTTTCTGTTCACAACAAAAAACTATGTGTCACTTAAAACTGCACCCAAAGATAGCAAAATGCAAGATAAGTTGCGATTCTTGTTTTCATATTAGACACCACATTTGTATTTTAAAATGCTGGCGCTATCTGTCGACTTTAAACATTAACTATCCATTGAACTAAGTTACGGAGTGTATATAAAATGGGCTTCATCTTTAAATAAATTTACTGCAGATGAGTTACTACTTATGCACATGTAAACAACGTCTTTTGTCTTTTGTCAATCCAATGCCAGGGCGCCTACAAATGAGCTCTGATACGCCCCCACTAATGCGTCTGAAGTACCGTTTCATTTCAATACATTCTAAATTAAAATTTCGTTGCAAAATTATGATTTACGATTTTTCCATGCGGTTTTAAGTTCATGGTACTTATTGTCCGTGTCTGTCAGCAAACTAGAGACTGCTGGTGTTTCCAACCAAGATTATATGCCACTAAAATATCACGAGATGAAAGGATTCGCACATGCGAAGATCGTCTTGTCGCATCGTGCTCCTCCGAGACCAAATTCCCGGGACCTTCACTGTTTTGTCGCAAACTGTCGTAACGTGACTCGAATCAAATGTTTCGTCCGGTGTGCGACGGCTGATAAGAGCCCCATGTTAAATGTCCCCCGAGTCGGTTTGTAACAAAAATGACTCGGATCCGGTGTGCGGCTGGCCTGGTACTGTATGAACCTTGCTGCTAACGTAGAATAGCATGGTCCAGTCACAAAGCTGCGAATTGTAACCCTGATATAAATTCTGATCCCTTTTTCTTCCAGAAATTTCCATTCAGGAAAACATGACTTAGACTTGAGCTAATATTTAATTTAAAGAATTTCCTGTAGGAGAAATCTGGTAACAATGGTATTAAAAATATATCAAAACACGTCGTGAATATCTCCTTCAGTTATCATGTTGTAAGCAATCAAAATTAGGATTAGTGACTTTTAGGAAACCCTGTATTTCGACAACCTTACAGCACCATGTTTGTATTACAAACATTATTATACAGGGTTAGCCTAAAAGAAATGGACACTTTCAAAGTTTTAAAGAAAGAAGGGTTTTCTTAATAGGGTTGAAATTCTTACATGCTTTCAAGAGTACGTCCTGAGGTTTTCATTGGTGAGTTACAAGTGTTCTATGTGTGACCCTTTTGTAACACGACAGATATCAACTTGAAGACTTTTTCTAAACAACAGTACTAAATGCTTTCTGATGTAACAAACAAATTTAAATTTATAAAGCGTTTAAACTGTCCATTTCAAGGCTAACCCTGTACATAGTATGTCTATGAAATACATTTTGGTAGAAATAAAATTTAATAAGGAATAATTGCAAATAAAGAAAATTTAGAGCTAATATTGGATTTAACAAAAAAATCTTTAATGACAGGAAAATACTTCTTTTATGTGGGCACATTATTTAAAAGGTACAACAATAAGGGGGGAACCCCCGAATACAAACAAACCTCCACCCGTATGTATTCGAGGGCATACGCTTGTCCCAGTGCCTCTGCAATAAACTGGGACGTCTTTTGCTCGAATTACGGTTCCCCCGTTATCGTTGTGCACTACTATTTTATTGATAATTGCAGATACATAAGACTGAAAATAAAAAGAAAACAATACAAGATTAAATAACTTAGTTAATAAATTGAGTTACATTACATTACATTTGTAGACAGTACAATGCTATACATTTTTCCACGTGAATAAGTATCTTCCGTTACATATTGTTTGTATTACAATTTTAGGTGATATGCTGTAATGTGTGGTGATCTAGCATGTACCGGATCCCGGGCTCCAGGATCTATGAGTGAGAAGTTTTTGGAGCTAGCACGTCCTATACATTACATAATATTGTTTATTGATGCATCTTGCATCAGGAGCCGGCAACCGAGAGCGGGTGAGCTCTTGGTTTAAGACCATTTATTTTTACGTTTTGCAATTATTGTTGTCAAAGAATGCTCCACCCCAGAGGCTAGGTGTTCCGCTGTCGGTGTCCAGCCCCCATCTGTACAAGAGTTTGGGATTTGTAGTTGGTAAAGAGTGATTATAGCGCGCGCGAGTCTCCTTAGAACGGGTATGTGTGGTTTCTTAATGCTGTGAGATAAAAAATATATATGAGATAATAATAGATATAAAAATTTAAAAGAACATAATAAAAAAGAAGAAGAAGAAAAATATTTTAAACACTGGAGTTCCAGCGTAGTGAAAACATGGTGCTGAAAGTGTAGATATATGGTGATAAATATGAAACTGAAATATAAGACACTGGAGTACAGTGCAGGGATAAAATGTGTCAAGTGCACTTTAGCATGGCAATTTAAAGATATGTGTTATGTTTGCGTCTGATGAGGATATTTATATGAGTTAGAGGATTAATTTACATGTTTGATGTTCTGGATGCAGCCACCCTTATAAGGTAGTCTTTATGTTTCTCACCAGGCATTCTGATTGGACGAATTCTCCTACGCTCCTCAGCTTCCTGCCTTCCCAGTGAGACAGCGAAGAATCTTCTTCTAGAAGCATTTTCCGGAGCTTCCTCCACTTCTTACACTTCGTCTTCTTCTGCTTCCTGTTCGTCCAGCCGAGCCGGTGCGGGAGTCACATTCCTGGTGTGTGAAATCCTTGCCGGTTGAAACCTGATTTACCTTACTTCTTCATTGTGTCTTGCCGGGATGGTCGCTTCCGATTGGGGATTTTGGAGCCGAGTATTACATTTTCTTTGTTCTTCTAATGATACTGCGTTCGTCAGGGCTCTAATCTTGTCCAACTGCTGAGGACATAAGAGTGTTTTGACGTCAGTGGTTGGTAGCTCCCGTCTTATTCGTTTGATCTCTTCACCAGCTGCTTGGCAGAAGAAGACTTTGTGTTCTGGCGTATCTCTTATCACACCACATGCGCTGCACGCAGGTGTGGGTCTGCTGCCTATTCGGCAGAGATGCGTACCATATGGGCCATGGCCTGTCAGAAGATGTACGACTCCTCTTGAATATTGATTGCTTGCTAGTTTATTGTATCTGATGTTTTGCACAAAGCTATATACTCTTCTTCCATTCTCAGCAGTTTCCCACTCCATTTGCCATTCATTTGTCAATCTTGCTCTTATATCGTGTAGGTACAGGAGGAAATGAATCTAAGTCCACTTCATTTGTTTTGTAATTCATATATTGAGGACTAAAAGTGGTAAACGTTGTAAGTGCCAAAAGCGAAAGTGTTGGGAAATCGCATCGTTCCGCACATCAGCCCGTACGAACGTTCACACCAGTGACCTCTTTACACACCCTTTGAACTACTTAGAGAGCTACCAGACACTTTTCACGTTTACAGCATGGTATATAGTGGTATAATCGCAGGTAAAATGAAAGATCTTACATGGAAGATCTTACCTTGCTCTGAACTAAGCCAAAAGGCATTTCGCACCGATCTAATACATTCTCCAATACATTTCAAAATGTTATTGAATGTTTCATGTCGATAATTTGACCAATGCAACAATTCTTGACGATATTTTCTGCAACTACCTCTTCTCTTAAGTCCCTTCTGATCTTATCTTCTCCTTCTTCTCTCCCTTCCTTCTGCTCTGCTTTTATCTCAAATCGCCTTCCCTACTTTTCTCGCATCTTATCTCCATCCCACTCATCTCCACTCCTCGTATCTACTTTTCTGTCTTAGATTTCCGACTCCACGCACTTTTCTCCTCTTCTTTTCGTTCTTCTCTTTTCTCTCCTTTACTCTACTCTCCACTCTTCTCTCATCTCGTTTTCCTTCTCTTTTCTCTTCTTTGCTCCATTTTCCTCATCTCTCCTAGAATCTTTTTCCATTCTCCTCACTACATCTCCTCTCCTCGTCTATGCTCTCTTTCTTCTCTCCTCTACTTTTCCTCTTCTCCTTTCGCTTTCTCTTTCTCCTGTCCTTTGTCACCTCTCGTTTTCTCTCACCTCTTTTCCTTTCTGTAGACTCATCAGAGATGAAATACTAGAAAACCTATTATTTTTCTTTCAGAAAGAATTTTGTCACTTGCGATATAATAGTGATATTTTTAATACTTTTATACACTAATACTTGTTTTTATTTCTTTCGCGTATTTTATAAATATTTATTGTGCACGTGGCAACCCTGAAATTCAGCCTAATTCTACACGCAACCCACCAACGCCTTGTGTAAATTGGGTTGCCTAGTTTAAAATGTCGTTGTCTTAAAACTTTTGAGAGACACTGTACATGCTTGTACAAACATGGGTGTTATTTGAAATTTCATCAAATTCATATAAACATCCTCATCGTCGCGATTAGCCAAAAATGAAAAAGCAAAGTGAAATAACAAACATTAAAATACAAACAAGCCACTGTACTCGTTTACGTGTACAATGAAACGCCTTCTTAACATTTATATTATTATGGCTTTGTTTTAAATTAATAATAACATTTATATTTATTATTGCTTCAGAAATTTCTTTTTGCTTTATTTTTTATGTGCCCCCCCTTAGCCTGTAAACAGTTCCCCCCTCCAAGATAGAATGCAACACCTAGGCACATAATAGTTTTAGTTTGGTTTGAGTTGGTGTTTTAAGTCCACTTTATGCACAGTAAGGCTAATCGGGTCTCGACCTACAGTTTAAAGTGGGATCCGAACCACTATGTGCCTCCACCGTGTATCGAACCCAAGACCCCTTGATTACAAGGCGCCATCGGGGAGGCCCAGATCGAGCGTCTGGTGGGTCTTTTTAGGCTGAGAGCGTTTGAAGCACAGACCTCTAGATACCAAACTAGGAACGTGGGCCTTTTAACATGTGTCAACTTAAGGCTCAGCTAAACCTTCGGCATTCGAATGGGCGAATTTTATTCATGTTTTCCTCTCCACTCGAAAAACCTCTTGGATATTTCAAAATATGAAGAAATTATATAGGCTTAAAATTTGCTTCTAGAGCATTGACGTGAATTTTCGTGTAGTTTTCTTTCACTGTTGTCTAGATATTATCAATAGTTTAATAGACTTACATAATCGCGAAACAATTGATAATATCTAGACAACAGTGAAAGAAAACTACACGAAAATTCACGTCAATGCTCTAGAAGCAATTTTAAGCGTATGTAATTTTTCATATTTTGAAATATCTAAGAGGTTTATCGAATGGACAGGAAAATTTGAAAAAAATCGCCCATTCGAAAACCAAAGGGCCAGCGGAGCCTTAAAACCAAAAAAATCAAAGCCGAGGGACTCTATAATGGCAACGAGCATATATTCATATTCCCACTTGTAACAACTATTTTGAAGATTGTGATCCCAATTTTTAAGTTTGCTAGGATGGAAATAACTCTAAATATTCCACTCCACAAGTGAGAACTAATAATTTCTTCATAAATATGAAAACAATAACACGCTATGATGTGCATCTCAGCCATATTTCTACCCCCTGGCCATCCGCGAGCGATGATGCGCGGCTTCAAACAAAAGCGCATCGCTTCCAGTCTGTATCTAGAGTTCTGTGGTTTGAACTCTCAACTTCTTCGACTTCGGAACAACTGGGTGTAAGCTGCGAGGCGTTGACCTAGAAGGAACGGTCATGCACTGCTTAGCGAGAACGGACTGATCAGGTTTGGCGCCTCGGTGGATAAGTCGCTAATAAAATGGCGCTCATGTCACTATCAATAGCGAGAAAAAAAATCGCGGGATAATTAAACCAATGTTAACAATGGGAGAGAAAGATTGTCCGCAACTTCCGGATAGAAGAAGAGGTCTTCCCTCTTCATTCACGCGGAATTGCATTCCTTGTTAATTTATGTCGTCGTGTTTGGCGTTCCTATTGGTGCTGTGAGAAAGCATGCTTGGATGCGTTCCTCAATTCTCGATAAGGGTCAGCTACGACTTTCCTGTGGGAAAAACGGTCTTTATCTGATGGTTTCCGATGTCCTCATAATTGCAGTTCCCTTAGTACAAGCCACACCTAATAGGGTGGTATTTGTTGCTCTGCCATTCTTCCAAATCTGTTTATTCTTTCTGTCAGTGGGATTGGTTTAAATCACGCGATTCTTCTTAAAAATCACTGATTTTAGTCACTTTTAATAAATAATTTATAGAATAGTGTACATAAGGAATTTGTAGATACCAGAATCACTTTTGGTGAAAGTACATTAATCTCGTAATCATTTAATGGTGTTTTCTAGGCTCTAAGAAAGGAAGATAAAGGGAACAAAATATATGTACTGATGGGGTGAAGCTCATACGAAAGGAAATGTAACATGAAAACTTTTCTTGATTTTAAATTTAATAATGTTTTTAGGCAAAACAGCAAACTCTCTCTCTCCCCTCTCTCTCTCTCTCTCTCTCCTCTCTCTCTCTCTCTCTCCTCTCTCTCTCAGAGAGAGAGAGAGACAGAGAGAAAGAGAGAGAGAGAAGAAAATATAGAAAGAAAAAAGGAAAAAATAAGGAAAGAAAGAAGGAAAGAATGAAGGAAAGAAAGAAGGAAACGATCTCTCTCTCTCTTTTCTCTCTCTCTCTCTCTCTCTCTCTTTCCTTCTTTCTTTCTTTTTATCTCTCTCTCTCTCTCTCTCCCGGAGAGAGAGAAGAGAGAGAGAAGAGAGAGAGGAGAGATAGAGAGAGAGAGAGGTAAGAAAGAAAGAAAGAAGGAAAGAGAGAAAGGGAGAGAGGAGAGAGAGAGAGAAAGCTCTCTTTCTTTCCTTTCCTTTCTTTCCCTCCCTCCCTCTCTCTCTCTCTCTCTCTCTCTCTCTCTCTCTTTTGTGTAGAATAATATACAAAATACTAATCATGTAAAATCGCAAATTGTGTCATTATCATTACACTATAAATAAACTTGGCAGCTGATAGTTTGCAAACTGTTCAAATTATCAAACTGTTCAAATTTTTACAGGGCTGTTTTCTAGAAAAAAACATTTATCTATATGTAAGAAACCACACAAGCATTTTAAAGCGTGTTTTTTCAAATAAAAAATCATAAAATATTATCTTTTTTAAAAAATAATGACTTTTATCCACCCTGGTGGGAAGTAAAATTGGCGTTTAGTACTGTTACTCGATGATTGTAACGTTGGGGCTAGATTTTATGGTACTAATAACCAAATATATGCAGACATCACCCATATGCACCAGCTGTGTTGTTATTGAAGAAATTATAGAATTTACTTCGGCTTATTTTCAGGGGAGATTTTCCATGTGAGTATTAGGTTTTTCATTATTTATAATTTTTCAAATTAATGTCTACAATATGATTTTCTCTTTCTATTTTAGTTCCTATTATGGTGCCTTTAAAAATCCTTAATCCCTGCATATTGGGGATTTTTTATTGCCTGGATATCCTGGCTCTAACGATAACCCAGTCGCCGGTCCCGTGACTGAGCGATATAAGTGGTCCGGGTTCGAATCCCAGTATGGGCATTGCTGTTCTTTGTCAATGTGTCTTCATTAATTTCATTGGTAATGTCGTCAATGAAATCAAGAGGATGGCAACTCGGACACTCTCGCCAGGCCATTCCCACACAGACAAGAAAATAAATTATTTATCCGCATCGGCAAATACAATATTAGAAATACTTGTAAGATGATCATTTTGTTTTACATTTACAATGCGTAAAGGCGCGTGACTCAAGGAAAAATGAACCAAGCATTGTAAGGATTTGGATATAACACTGCGATATTGATGGCAGTGATTTATGTTGAGAACTGAAAGTGTTCCGTAATCTCTTGCCTCAGGAAATTAAAACAAACGAACAAGCCCTACAATATATTCGGCATCTTTCAGACTCTTTTCCGAACACATACATTGCATTCAGAATTTTGCTGACATTACCTCTTATTGTAGGTTGTGCTGAAAGACGATTTTCGAAGCTTGAAATTATTAAAAACACTTGAGATCAACTACGTCACATTGATAAGATAATTTCCTTGTCTCTAGATTAAGGGGAGCTCATTGAAAACTTTTGAATAAAGAAGACAAGAAAAGTTGAATTTTGGTAGACAAACTAATACATAATGCCAATAAAGCCAGTTGAAACTAAAAATAGGAATCGTGAATGACATTGGTTTCAAATTACACAAAATGTGTAATACACAACTGTTTATTATTTAGGGAATCGAATTTCAGAATGAGCAAGAGTTTATCCAGAATTTTCAATTTTGGCGGGTGTATGTACGATTTTAGGGGGTCAAAATGATAATATTTGCATCGAAGTGTTAATAGATTATTCCTTGTGAAAAAGTTTAAGGGAGGTGGGCATAGGCGCCGACTCCATGGGGCTTGGAGGGCTCGAGCCCCCCCAATGTTATCGATGTGGGGGCAGAGCCCCAAAATAATTTTGCTTAAAAGAAGCTAATGTATTATTTTGCTTCTCTTGTAAAGTTTAATCTGAATTGTGCAACATGAACTTAACTTTAAATACACTTTTGAAATGTTCTAGACCATCAAGTTTGGGGGGCTGAGACCGCTAAATCATCAACTTTGGCGGGATATGACCAGAGACACCAAAACACATGACTTATTACTATATAGTTATGAGTATTGTTAACATAACTAAAAATAGTTTCAAAAGAAGATGTGCATGAACTAGGAGAGTGGATGGGACGTTCGGGCTACAAATGGCTCTCACATGACATTCAGAACGAGATCATTGATACATTAGGGAGATCTGTTTTGCGCTCCGTGGTAGCAGATATTAAAAGTCGGGAATATTTTGCTATTATTGTTGACGAAACTTGTGGCATATCCATCAATGAACAATTGACATTTTGCATTCGAACTGTAAATGAAAATTTTGATATTTTTGAGGAAGTCATGGGCTTTTATGAGATTCCGAACACTGAGGCCAAAACTTAAAAAAGGGAGAGAGTGAGTTATTCATTAATTTATTTCAGTGATCAGAGCCCCACCCCAATAATTTGGACAAGTCGGCGCCCCTGGAGGTGGGGAAGGTATATAAATCACTGAGATCTCGGATTTTTAAAATTAGTCGGAAAAATTGTCGTTTAGGTCACGCACCCACCAATGGCTTTCCCATTCACTTCGAGCACTGGATCAACACAATCGAACCTCGTCACAAAGTGACCAGTCCCTTTACTCACTGGCTACTCCTGAGGCCCACTTCACACACTGAACAAGCCACGCAACCTTGCAAAGGACATCGCAAGGCAAGAGATAACACCGACCCCCCTCATATTACACAACCGTGTCATTCAGGGCAAAGGCGTTAGCTCAAACAAACCCAGCTACCGCTCCAGTGCTCTAACTCGAGGTGAGAAATTGCTTAATCACGAATTCCTGCGCAGGCTAAAAGAATAGCGGGCGGTGTCGAACGGTTATTCTGGGAGACGTTCCCGGCTGCCAATCACCCACGTGGGCATAATTGGGTTTTGCAACGCTCCATTGTTGTTTTGCCTCCGCACCGACGTGTTAATTTAAGTTACTGGATTTGTCACCCGTTCAAGACAATTGGGAGGCGCTGAAGACAAGTAGATCGCTGTCGGTGGAAAGGAAAACATGGTACAGACTGCAGCGCCCTCAGTGACGCCAACTGACTCATACTTTGCAGTGCATTACCGCTTGTAATGACACAACAACGATTTTGTAATTTTCTTCTCTAGCCTGTGTTAGAGCCTCGGTGTTGCAGTCGGTAGGTCCAAAGTTAATAAATATAGAGTTGGGCCAATCCTCGTGATGACGAAACCAAGGTCGTTGCCACTGCGTGGGCGAGGGTGGGCTTTAGCTCACCTTAAAATAGTCTCAGCCCACCAAATAGAATGAATACGTGATTTAGGCGTCTAAGGCGCTGAGCTTTGGACTCCGACTACGAGACGGCATGGGTTCGAGTCCGCCTGGGTTCAGTGTCTGGGTTTTTCCACTTTTCAATACAATTTGTTCATTGTTACCTTTAGAAGCTTCGTTTATCTTGTAAAAACATATATAATCTTTCCTTTAACCGATGATAACTTATTTCGCTTTATTTTCACGATATTCATTTATTTCTTTACAAAATAATACATGAAATTTATATGCCGAATTTTTTAACACTAATAAAAATTGCATACAAAAATGTGTAATACTTGTATTGTAAGTATGAATTTGAGCCATTAACAAGATTGCTCCAGTACAGCACAATGTTCATGAACGTCGCACCACGTTGAAGAATTCCTAGGGCCACCGAACCAGAGTCCACCTAACTATATTTTATCCATCCTTGAGCCAAACCCAAGAAACATTTCTGGCGACGCCACTGGAAAACAACGGTAAGAGGTGATTTTAACCTCTGTAACGAAATCCAAATCTATGCCCTAGTGTTGCAATATGAAGATAGAGAATAATGTCAAAACTTGATCACGCGAAATCTGCTACACAACTGCGCATTTCCTGATATAAGATGCTTTCTCCTTTATAAGTAATGAACCCATGTACGGTTTCTGGCATAAGATAAATTGAATATACTGATGGGCAGCTACTTATTATACACTGCTGGACAAAATAAACCGGACACTTGCATTTTTTGTGATAACCCATAAATTCTGATTAGAAAGCTAACTAAATGTTGCAGAAACTGAATTAAGTACGAATGCATAAACAAAGTCCGGGCCTATGAATGGTGCATATGGTACTACATGATCTGCCAAACATTCTGTAATATATCATTGCAATTCAGATGTCAAATATGAAGGTGTCCGGTGATTTTTGTCCAGCAGTATATACCTATAACGTGAAATAGAAACTATTGACCGATGTTTAAAACGAGCAACAAGATTTTTTGTTTGAATATGTTACAATATAAATACACAATGTAATACGAAAAATACACCATAATGTAGTAATATGATGAAGTTTAGTAAATCACTATTTTTCTTTGAGTTTCTTTGTGGTCCATGGCTTTGTAACTTCAAGTTCCCGTCCAACCATTTGCGGCGCTAGTGGCTACGCATCTCCATTTTCACAGGCTATAGTAAACATTCTTACCTACAGATTGTTCTTGTTCTAGAGTTTAATATTTGCATTGCAACACCGTTGCTTCACGTGGCTTCACACTCAAGTGATGCATTCAGTTTATCGCTAACACGTCATTGCACACACCTTGGATACGAGCCGAGGTTGGGTAGGTCGCCTGACTGCAACGCTGGATATCCGGGTTCGATTTCCGGGATAGTGACTTCGGTTAGGAATTGTTCAGCAATATTCCTGCATGGGGCGGCCCTGGGGTTCATCCATCCTCTAATAAAAGGATACCTGGAGCAACCCTTAGAGTACCGGACCTCCCACATGGCGCAGTGGAAGCGTCATTGCCTTGTAATCAAGGGGTCCCGGGTTCGATACCCGGGGGAGACACAGGTGGTTCGGATCCCACTTTAAACTGTAGGTCCAGTCCTGATTAGCCTTACTGTGCATAAAGTGGACTTAATAAAAGCAACTCAACCTTAAAGTAACGGTAGCGAGAGCGTGATGATGATCACAGTACCTCTACAAATGACCGAGATTGCGAATGTTTCGGGCTCTACCCCCATCAGGGCATGTTTCACTGCGCGGGAGGAAGTTGCAACTTTTATTTTATTGCCTATTGCTTGCAGTGCAGGAAAACTTTTTTTTTCGTGCGACATGAAGATTGTGTTCAGGAACGTATTGTGCGCAAATATGTACAGAGAGGCTTTTAGAGCTGAAAGTTAATGTTTGATTCTTCTGTTTGCAGAAAATATAATCGTCGCAATACAATATGATGTTGACCTTTTGAGCATATTAGCAGATTGACCGCTTATCGATTATGATCATGATGTCCTAGGTGAGTGCGAGACATACATTGTACGCGGAACCTTTAACCAAAATTTTTCAGAGGTCTAAAGAAATCGGAATTTTTCGTTCGTTAGTCTGAAGTACAGGGGTCCTACATTATTACCATACAAACAAACATTATTATCAACAATCAATAAACAATAAATTTTTATATTCCATATTATTTCATGCTTATAATGAGTATTTTAAAAGATAAGAAATTATGGGATGCATATGAAAATTTCTAAATTTATGTCTCTTTCTATTTCCGATGTGCCACTGGTCCGATGTTCATCATGTCTAATCACAATACCATGTGTATTGTACCGGCCTGTATGAGTTTGAATGACTCGCAAATGACAGTTGTCTCTGAATCATTTCAGCATGCTGATTCCAAAAATGAAATCCATTTTTACCCACCACGACTAGTTTCTTCAGAAAATAGCAATATATTAACTGCTTTAATTTCACAATAAAATGTGTAGTTTTATCTTATCGCAATAGATGGCTCTGTTTAGATGGTGGTAAATTATTGGTTTACTACAATATAAATCCTCCAATTTTGAACTATAAATGTACATAAAATAGTAAGCATTTAATCCACCTTCTATCTTCATAAGAAACTTTGACATGAAAATTGTAAATTGTGATTACGTAAGTTCCATTTTCAAAATCCCTCGTAAACATTTAATTCCCAAAATGTCCAAAATGCAACGTTATAATGTAGTGGGTTGATTAAACTTAATGACGTGGAGAAAAATTCTGATTTAGTTAAAAATCATGACGGGATCGGATAAAATGTATGTCATATCCGTCATCATCATTCAAAATACTTCCAGAATCACCTATTGGTTTCAAATCATCCGACATTTTTTCACAAAATGCAGGGCTGTGCATCTTGCGTATGAAGGTGGTAATTTTTAATCATACCCTCTATTATATTTTGTTTACTTTTCATTGGATTTTAACGCTGCTGTAGTGAATTTACATTGTTTTATATGAAATAATATTTTACTTCATGATTTCATTCTATAATTAAGGGAATAGTGAATATTAATAATTTTTGATTGAAATATTTGAACATGATTTTATGTATTTCTTAGTTTAGAATATGATTTCAGTAATTTTGGATGTTTTAAAGCATGTCAAAGCTAACCATGATGTCACACAAAATTTGTATGCTGTTTAGTTGGAAGCACCAGTGTCCTATAAACGCTTAATAAACCATACAGAAACAATTATTTTTATCTGGTGCCCTAGGGCTGGCTGGCTTTAATTACAATTATGTGTTTTTTTATTGCTGAAAAAGCTCGGAAGTAACGTTAGTGAAATGGTGTGTTCCTTGGTATATAATTTCGACAATAAATTTCCTCCCAATTGTAAGTTCACACTTAAAATGCAGTTTTCTGAGTGGAAGATCGGTTGACGCTCATTATACTCCAGAAAGGGAACAAAGAGGAATAACAGTAAAAGAGAAAAAAGGTAAAACGACAAAAAGGGTAAAATACGAAAGGCATGATGACACGTTCGCTATTAAGTGGGGCAAATTGTTTCCCAACTAGGATTTTGAAATATTATTCGTTTCTTTTACTTCCGCCTTTCCTTACATCTCGGAAAACGTTCATTGATTGGCACTTTAGTTGTTTATGTACGCAAGTGACTTTGTAACCCATCAATATGTTCTTCCCGCTTCCTCCTTCTGTTTGTGATTATGCCTTTTCTCTGTTTTCTCCACCATTTCCTGCCATGTTTTCTTTTCTATCTCGCTTCTTCATTTATTCCTCTCTCTCTCTCTCTCTCTCTCTCCTCATTTCGTTATTTATCTTCCTTTCTTCTCCCCCTTTCTCAGGCTCATTAATGACCTTTCTTTGTCGCTCTCTCTTCCCCTTTCTTCTTCAATTCATGTCTTACTTTCTCTTTCTGTTTCATTTCGTTATCTTTCTCCCTCTCCATGTCTCACTTCTCTATTTTTCTCCTGTTCTCTCATTCCTTTAATTTATCCTGATTTTCTCTTCTTAAAAACGTAGACATGACTATCCTTAGAAAATCTTGCTGGCCGACAAACCTGAAGACGAATACTTAATGTATGAATTTGGACATTGTCCACGTTACAAGATTCACCCGGAACAGTTGACTTGTTTCAACCTGCACCGTAGGGAATAGGACAACGGTGTGTGACATAAAAGGATGTCTGTCTACTACTGCACATGTCGGGGAACATCAAACTACTTTTTATTTTTTAACAATGGTACTTAGGACAATAGAAACATTACTAACACAATTCTAAACCTAACTAGAAAACATTTTTTCGCAGAAGACAACGAAAGTTAATTAACTCAAACTTTAAAAAAACGTCCATTCATACTTCTGCAAAAAACAAGTATAAAAATAGATAACACTGACGTGTATATACAAGGTCTCCGAGAATGAATGGTGAAGTTTCATGAGGCCTCTGTGAATTATGTGTAATGAATTGAAAGTGCTTTTATTTAATTCAGTCACTCAAAAATATTGCGTTCCATGTGTTTTTATTTTTCTGTCGTCATCATAGTCATTTTTGTTAAATTTGTCATTTTTGTTTCACATATTAAATCTTTAACCTTTTGCCGCCCAAGGCCTTTTTCACAAGTAAGCCTCTATTGCCCGAGCCGATTTTTAGTAAAATGCAGAGTTTCAATTAAATGAGTGTAGATCGGAGGCTAATTGCCCTAGAGAGATGAGTGATATACCGTTGTACGCGGAATGAACCAGAGATTCAGACTATATGAAATGTTTGAAAATTCGGCGTATATGTGGCGGGGGGGAGGGGGCTAACTCTCAAAATTCCAAAATTTCGAAAAATAAAATTTGGTTCCCCCACCCTCCCCCCAAGAAAAAAATACATGACAGTGTCGACATGCACATGGAAATGATCGCTGACATGTAAGGAACACAAAAATATTTGCATTATTATCATATGACCAATATAACTTGAGTTGTACCCCTAAAAGGAATGGTCGGCAAGCCACTGATTCAAGCTTCAAAATGCAGCGGTATCGTGAAATGACTATAGCTCAGAAACTAAATGCCCTAGAGATATGAAAGATATACCGTTGTACGCAGAATGAATCACAGATTTAGACGATATATAATTTATGCACATTGGGCGTACATATGGAGGGGGAAAGGGGGGAAATCCCCTCAAAAATACTTTTCTTAAAAAATGGTGTTTCCCCCCCTCCCTGAAAAAAATGTCAAAATGCAAAATTTATGCAAATTTGGTGTATATATGGAGGGGGAAGGGAGAAAACCCCAAAAAATTATTTTAAAAAATTGTCACTTCACCCAAAAAATGTCCTCGCACTTGGGCACAAAACGACACCTACGCACAACATTCACGGACGAAAAGCTAGAACGTAGTGACAAATGAGCGCCAATTCTTGCAGCTGCTTGAAATTCTATTTTTAGACAATGCTGGGTAACCCCTGTTGCCACTTGTTCTAAAAAAAACAAAGGTTTCCTTCAGCGCGCTTCGAAATTCCATCCTCACAATGCAGATTCAACAACCAGTCTTCCCCCTCCCCCCCCCCTGCTTGCGCCCTCACGGAAAACTTTCATTTTGACATCGGATACTGATAAACAAGCTTCCTTCGAATGCACTTAGCAAGAGGGAGTGAAAAGCATTGCTTTAGAACAACAAAGCCGGTCTTCCTTTGTCGGCAAAAAATTGACCTTGAAAAGAGACGCAAAAGAGAAGTCCCTTTTCCCGCCTTTCCCCCTCCATTTTCATGAAGACAAAAAAATTCAAAAAACCATTTCTGTTAAATACATGTGTTAGGAACAATATAAAAAAATAAAATCGAAATTCTTGCCAAAAATAGAAAAGTTATAACGTAAAAACTACGACCTTGACACAGCGTCTCGATCGAGACGCTTGGCGTCCTGAGGGTTACTTTTGGGTATCTCGTCCGAGATGCTTGGGCACCAAAAGGTTAAAACAATTACAGATCAATAGAAGCACGGGCAACTAAAATTTTAAAAATGTGCACCCCTCCCCCCGCTTGATTGCTTGTTAACATGCACTTGGAGAACCGCCACATCTTGCCAAATATGTGCGAAATGAGTTGAATGGTAGATTTCCAGAACTGTGGAATGGCAGAAATGGCCCGCAAGAAGTCCTGATCTTACTGCATTAGACATTTTCCTCTGTGGCTACGTCAAAAATTAGGTTTACAGTGAAATAAGTGAAAATCCTAACCGCCTCAAGGATAGAATCAGAGAAGCAATGGCAAGCATTACTCCAGACGTTCTTGCCAGAGTGTGTACATAAATTGAATATCGTTATGACGTGTGTCATGCTGTTA
Source organism: Lepisma saccharinum (assembly GCF_977018435.1). Taxonomy (NCBI): domain Eukaryota; kingdom Metazoa; phylum Arthropoda; class Insecta; order Zygentoma; family Lepismatidae; genus Lepisma; species Lepisma saccharinum. Next base: position 43,353,855 of record NC_139246.1, read on the forward strand.
ATAGTACGCATATTGAAACTTACTAATGTTGTTCGTAATACAGTGTGTCTAAAAAGTCACTTAACATTTCAATGAACTAATGACAAATCTTTTCTTTTTTCCAAGTAATCTGATAAAATGTACTCTATAGAAGAGAGAATAGCCGTTGTTTGTGCTCGTCTGCGTGGAGTGACGTATGAACAGGTGCGGACGGACTTCACTCGGAAATTCAGAAAACCAGGCCCTGCCAGGCTGGCTATTAAGAACCTGGTCAACAAATTCAAGTGAATAGGTTGTGTTGAGGATGACGAACGTCCTGGTAGGCCAGCCACAACGCCACAAATTGTGGAAAATGTACAGGACGCGATCACACGTAGCCCCACCGGATCGACCATGCGACTCAGTATCCATAATCCCAGCATCTACCACCTGTGGCTCATAGCACGGTGGATTGGGGCACACCAAGCTTCTTACTATGCACCAACAGGATGGGGCACCACCCCATCTTGCCATCATCGTTCGTGATCACCTAAACGAAGTTTTCACCGGTAGATGGATTGGTAGTGTCTCGCAACGGGGAGTTGACCCTCCCCCCGATCTGACCCCTTAAACTTTTTCATTTGAGGGTTTATCAAGTCTTTGGTGTACGGGGCGAGGATCCACAGCATAGCCCAGTTGAAACAACGCATTACGGCCGCAGTTGCTGATATTACACCAGCTATGTTGGAAAAGGTGTTTCGGGCTGTGGTGGATTGTTGGCATCTGTAGTAGTTGTATTTACAATATAACCAGGGCGATAAATGATGAACCCCCCCTCTGGCAGATTTGGCTATACTTAAAACAAGCTCAACATGAGCATATGAGCTTTTTGCTCAAGTGTGGAACCCTGTCTAATCCAAGATTTTTGTAAAAATGCCCTCAGGAATTTCCTGACAAATGATGAGCCCTCTCAGATTGATTTGCCTATACTTACAAAAATTGCATCAGCCAGATTGTTGTCCATAAACTTGTCAAAAATTGATATTTTTTTGGCTATACCTGAAATTAAGCCAAAAAGCTACATACACACACACATATACACACACACCCACCCATATACATACATATTTACTTCCAGTTTAAGTTTAATTGGACTCCAGCCTCAACTTGCATATCCAATATTAAAACAATGTAATATGCAGAGACCCTCTAGAATTGCTCCGTGACTCTCTCATTTCTTATATTATATGTTTGCCTGTTTCAAGTAATTCTTCTCTGTGTCAGTGTGTACAATTCCCGACACGGTAGTATTGATTTTTGCTTTGCATGTTTCCAGTAATTCTCCTCTGCGTCAGTGCTTACAGAAATTCCCGAGTATTGAAGCTTTGCGTGCAAACAAAATTGCATCAGCCAGTATTGTGAGAGTGGCTGAGGAGAACAGATGTGTTGTTACAGTGCTTCTCATACTTACAGGCCTGTTTGATTTAATATTAACAATATTTTGCCTGATATTTGTTACATCCAGCTTGTTTGTTGTAATCCACTCTTATTTAGGGTCAGGCTTATATCTGTCCCAGCTTGTTATACAAAAATCAATACATAACAAGGTTATTGCCATTCTAGGACATGCATGTCCGTGCAGGTATTTGCGGAAGGTCAGTTTAGATCAATATTTATTCTCTTTTCCCACTTGTAGGCTATTGGCTTTACAACCTGTCATAATAAGCATAGAGTTTTGATTTGAACCCCAAGAAATTTTATATAAATACCAAAGCCAAAAATATTAACACACATACACACATACATACACAAGAAATATACAAAGCACACAGCTGAACCCAACTGATATTTTTATTAAGCATAGAATTTTGATTTGAATCCCAGGAAATCTTATATAATAAACAACAACAAAAATGCCGAATCAAAAATATTGTAATCAATGCAATAAAAATATATCCATCCCCAATTGGGATAAGCACCAAAAGAATTGTAATTCAGATAAAAGCAGAATTCTCACAAAAATTTGCCCAAAATGCCATAGAGAATATAGCATTCAATACTTCACATATAAACATACAGATACTTCTTCTGCACAGTCATCAACATTTCCAAACAAAATTGATTGGAAATATTTGTGTGATTGCCCTGTATAGCTTGGATTGCAAGGCCATATTTTGTAATTTTGTAGACCAGGAACTTGACCCTGTGCACCAGAAACAGGCCATAAGATGTTTATCTACAAATTATGCAAATATAATGGAGCATTTTACAATTTTGATAACAGAAGATGATGAAAAATATAATATTGTTCCCCTATTACCCAGGCTGTGCTCAAATATTCAATATGAATACCTGATGATGTGCATGTATTTCCATTTATTTATTTTTATTTGATTTAGTTTATTTTACTTCGCGTTTTGTGCCTCTTGGCTAATTTGCGAAGATGGGGATGAGTGATGAAATGATGAAATTGATGAATGGACATTCACAAACAACCAAGCCCGACCGGGATTCGAACCCGGGACCCTTGGCGTCGCAGCGCGATGTGCTAACCACTCGGCCACAGGGTCGGGCGCATGTATTTCCAGGATGACAATAAAACAATTACAGATGTGAGCAGGTGCGGGCAGCCCACTGTGCCCAATATTGAATCTGCAAAAATTTGTTGCACTGATGTGAAGAGCCTATTGAAAATTAAACTTCTTAGAATTGACAATGTTCGTATCACCGATAAGAATAATTATTATAAGATTACAGATATGTTTTCAGGTTTATTTTTTTGTTTAGATTATGAAGTTGTTAGAGCATATAATCACAGAACATGTGGCAGATATTATTACAGTGATGGCCCATATGTTGCTGAGTACATATACAGGGACAAGACTGAAGTGTTTGTAACAGCAGAGCTTGAAAAATACAGAAACATAAAATCAATAAAACATCTCATACATCCAAATTGTTGCAGGTTGTCATATCTTATAGAGGTTTGTTCTGAGTACAATTATATCTTATCAATTATGAACAGCTCTGCTGCATGTTGTGATGATGAATATCTAGTCCCTAAACCTAACAGAGCTGTGCAGTGATGTTGTTATTGGGAACAGAATTCAAATCCTACACAGATTTATGGATAGGAGTGAAGAATTAATTTTTGCTATGAAATTATATCTAGATACTCAATATCCCTGTGCAATAATGCTGTTATTGGGAACAGGATTCAAATCCTACACAGATACTGATTCTTGCTGAGCTTAATAGGTGATTGTCATGGAAGATACTCAATATTTCAGCTGTTATTAGGTACAAAATTCAATTACACAGACACAGATATAATATCTAGATAAATAATAATACATACAGAACTGTGGTTTCTATAAATCTATACTCAATATCCCTATACCTGACAGCTGTGCGGTGATGCTGTTATTGGGAACAAGATTCAAATCCCACACAGAAACAGATTTTTGCTGGGCTTAGAACTATTATGGATAGGTGATTGCCATGAAATAATATCCCTATACCTGACAGAGCTGTGCAGTGATGCTGTTATTGGGAACAATTTTAACAGAGCTGTGGTTTCCATAAATCTATACTCAATATCCCTATACCTGACAGAGCTGTGAAGTGATGCTGTTATTGGAACAGGATTCAAATATACAGATTCTTGCTAAACTTAGAACTATGCCATGAACAAAACTGTGCGGTGATATAATTATTGGGAACAAGCTTCAAAACCTCGCACAAATACAGATTCTTGCTGAGCTTAGAGTAAAGATACCAGTGATATAATTATTGGGAACAGGATTCAAATTTTGGAACTATTATGGATAGGTGATTACCATGAAGATACTCAATATTTTTGTTATTAGGTACAAGATTCAATTATACAGTTACAAAAATATTTATTAACAGAGCTGTGCGGTGATGTTGTTATTGGGAACAGGATTCAAATCCTACACAGATACAGAGCCTTGGAATTATTATGGATAGGTGATTGCCATGAAGATAGATACTCAATATCCCTTTACATGACAGAGCTGTGCAGTAATGTTATTATTGGGAATTGGAACTTAGGTACAAGATTCAATTACACAGATACAGACACGGAAATAATATCTAGATAATAATTTTTAACTTTTCACTTATCTATAATAATTCCAAAGCTCTATATCTGTGTGAGATTTGAAGCTTGTTCCCAATAACAGCATCACTGCACGGTATAGGATATTGAGTATAAATTTATGGAAACTACAGCACTGTTAAAAATTATTATCTAGATATTATTTCCGTGTCTGTATCTGTGTAATTGAATCTTGTACCTAAGTTCCAATTCCCAATAATAACATTACTGCACAGCTCTGTCATGTAAAGGGATATTGAGTATCTATCTTCATGGCAATCACCTATCCATAATAATTCCAAAGCTCTGTATCTGTGTAGGATTTGAATCCTGTTCCCAATAACAACATCACCGCACAGCTCTGTTAATAAATATTTTTGTAACTGTATAATTGAATCTTGTACCTAATAACAAAAATATTGAGTATCTTCATGGTAATCACCTATCCATAATAGTTCCAAAATTTGAATCCTGTTCCCAATAATTATATCACTGGTATCTTTACTCTAAGCTCAGCAAGAATCTGTATTTGTGCGAGGTTTTGAAGCTTGTTCCCAATAATTATATCACCGCACAGTTTTGTTCATGGCATAGTTCTAAGTTTAGCAAGAATCTGTATATTTGAATCCTGTTCCAATAACAGCATCACTGCACAGCTCTGTCAGGTATAGGGATATTGAGTATAGATTTATGGAAACCACAGCTCTGTTAAAATTGTTCCCAATAACAGCATCACTGCACAGCTCTGTCAGGTATAGGGATATTATTTCATGGCAATCACCTATCCATAATAGTTCTAAGCCCAGCAAAAATCTGTTTCTGTGTGGGATTTGAATTTTGTTCCCAATAACAGCATCACCGCACAGCTGTCAGGTATAGGGATATTGAGTATAGATTTATAGAAACCACAGTTCTGTATGCATTATTATTTATCTAGATATTATATCTGTGTCTGTGTAATTGAATTTTGTACCTAATAACAGCAGAAATATTGAGTATCTTCCATGACAATCACCTATTAAGCTCAGCAAGAATCAGTATCTGTGTAGGATTTGAATCCTGTTCCCAATAACAGCATTATTGCACAGGGATATTGAGTATCTAGATATAATTTCATAGCAAAAATTAATTCTTCACTCCTATCCATAAATCTGTGTAGGATTTGAATTCTGTTCCCAATAACAACATCACTGCACAGCTCTGTTAGGTTTAGGGACTAGATATTCATCATCACAACATGCAGCAGAGCTGTTCATAATTGATAAGATATAATTGTACTCAGAACAAACCTCTATAAGATATGACAACCTGCAACAATTTGGATGTATGAGATGTTTTATTGATTTTATGTTTCTGTATTTTTCAAGCTCTGCTGTTACAAACACTTCAGTCTTGTCCCTGTATATGTACTCAGCAACATATGGGCCATCACTGTAATAATATCTGCCACATGTTCTGTGATTATATGCTCTAACAACTTCATAATCTAAACAAAAAAATAAACCTGAAAACATATCTGTAATCTTATAATAATTATTCTTATCGGTGATACGAACATTGTCAATTCTAAGAAGTTTAATTTTCAATAGGCTCTTCACATCAGTGCAACAAATTTTTGCAGATTCAATATTGGGCACAGTGGGCTGCCCGCACCTGCTCACATCTGTAATTGTTTTATTGTCATCCTGGAAATACATGCACATCATCAGGTATTCATATTGAATATTTGAGCACAGCCTGGGTAATAGGGGAACAATATTATATTTTTCATCATCTTCTGTTATCAAAATTGTAAAATGCTCCATTATATTTGCATAATTTGTAGATAAACATCTTATGGCCTGTTTCTGGTGCACAGGGTCAAGTTCCTGGTCTACAAAATTACAAAATATGGCCTTGCAATCCAAGCTATACAGGGCAATCACACAAATATTTCCAATCAATTTTGTTTGGAAATGTTGATGACTGTGCAGAAGAAGTATCTGTATGTTTATATGTGAAGTATTGAATGCTATATTCTCTATGGCATTTTGGGCAAATTTTTGTGAGAATTCTGCTTTTATCTGAATTACAATTCTTTTGGTGCTTATCCCAATTGGGGATGGATATATTTTTATTGCATTGATTACAATATTTTTGATTCGGCATTTTTGTTGTTGTTTATTATATAAGATTTCCTGGGATTCAAATCAAAATTCTATGCTTAATAAAAAATATCAGTTGGGTTCAGCTGTGTGCTTTGTATATTTCTTGTGTATGTATGTGTGTATGTGTGTTAATATTTTTGGCTTTGGTATTTATATAAAATTTCTTGGGGTTCAAATCAAAACTCTATGCTTATTATGACAGGTTGTAAAGCCAATAGCCTACAAGTGGGAAAAGAGAATAAATATTGATCTAAACTGACCTTCCGCAAATACCTGCACGGACATGCATGTCCTAGAATGGCAATAACCTTGTTATGTATTGATTTTTGTATAACAAGCTGGGACAGATATAAGCCTGACCCTAAATAAGAGTGGATTACAACAAACAAGCTGGATGTAACAAATATCAGGCAAAATATTGTTAATATTAAATCAAACAGGCCTGTAAGTATGAGAAGCACTGTAACAACACATCTGTTCTCCTCAGCCACTCTCACAATACTGGCTGATGCAATTTTGTTTGCACGCAAAGCTTCAATACTCGGGAATTTCTGTAAGCACTGACGCAGAGGAGAATTACTGGAAACATGCAAAGCAAAAATCAATACTACCGTGTCGGGAATTGTACACACTGACACAGAGAAGAATTACTTGAAACAGGCAAACATATAATATAAGAAATGAGAGAGTCACGGAGCAATTCTAGAGGGTCTCTGCATATTACATTGTTTTAATATTGGATATGCAAGTTGAGGCTGGAGTCCAATTAAACTTAAACTGGAAGTAAATATGTATGTATATGGGTGGGTGTGTGTGTATATGTGTGTGTGTATGTAGCTTTTTGGCTTAATTTCAGGTATAGCCAAAAAAATATCAATTTTTGACAAGTTTATGGACAACAATCTGGCTGATGCAATTTTTGTAAGTATAGGCAAATCAATCTGAGAGGGCTCATCATTTGTCAGGAAATTCCTGAGGGCATTTTTACAAAAATCTTGGATTAGACAGGGTTCCACACTTGAGCAAAAAGCTCATATGCTCATGTTGAGCTTGTTTTAAGTATAGCCAAATCTGCCAGAGGGGGGGTTCATCATTTATCGCCCTGGTTATATTGTAAATACAACTACTATCTGTGCCTAGACTTGAGGGGTGGTCACATTGAGTTATACTGATTTTGTGTCCTACTGTCATATATGTTTCAGTACATATTGTTAATGCAGAAATGTTAAGTGACTTTATAGACACCCTGTATTTTTGAGTGACATAATACATGCTTGACAGATACCTCATGAAACCCCACCATTAATTCTCGGAGACTCTTCATAATGCAGCTGTAGTCTAACATCTTCTGTGTTCAATAACTTCTTATACCTCTGGAAATCTAAATATACGGTGGTTTCATCTACGTCAACAATTTCATTTGTATTCTGATTCGATATACTGGTTTACTTATAGATGTTTTGATATGGAGATGACAGAACAGGAGTTTCTAGGTTCGAGTCCTGTTATGGTCACGGATGTTCATTTGTAATCATCCTTTCATCCTTATCAACGCGATAGTACTATAATACAACCTCAAACAAGAAAAGTACAATTATTTTATAATGGCTTCATGGTATTTATGGAAACGTTTTGGTGTAATTATTGATAATATGTTTTACATAATGAAGATATATTTTCATTCTGTACTAAACACTGAGAAAGAAAAATTACAAGCAATTTAAAACTAATCACAAAATTATTCTATTTGGTGTTGACTTTGTGCAGTACATGAATACACACACACACATTCATGCCCCACGTAGTGGAGGTAGTACAAGGCTTCCAGGTGTGGGTGGGCTACAATCAGTGATGTGAGTCTACGCATAAACAACGATAGTCTACATTCTACACATAGACTATTTTATACACGTAGATGACGTAATCTATGCAAACAACATGGCGAAAGATGATAACTTAGCAAAGGGAGCCGTGGAATTAAAAGAAAATTATACTGCGTATCAGTTGCTGATGTGTGAAAAGAACTTTTCATACTCCTTATTCCAAATTCGAACAATTTCTCACCTAGGAAGAAACCTAATATAGGAAATATTCTAGTGTTTTATGGGAAAAAGACAACTCTTGCCTCACGACTGCCATCTGTTCTCTTTTTTGCATACTATTTATCTTCTTCCATAGTTGATGATAGAAGAGAAGAGATATTTTATTGTAAGTAGGATTCTTTTCATTTCGTTAGGAATCAATATAGTTCAAAATGTCACTTTCCTTTCATGAAACCCTTGAAAATTAAATTTAATGCAATTTAGATTGTCTACGTAGTCTATGTAAACTACAACCCAATGTTATCTACGCGTAGATTACGTGTAGAGAACGCATGTAGACGTAAACTTATGGTCTACGGCACATCACTGGCTACAATGTATTTAAATAGTCATATTGTTATGAGGTGATCCAAGCAAGGATTTTTTTAACCTATAATAGGAAATTTAAATATTTTTATAAAAAATACATTTTAATGTTTAATTGGAAGTGTGTTAAATTTTTGGTTTCATTGCATTTATCTCAACCGGATATAGTAACAGCTAAATTAATAAAAATACACTGTCCGCGTGAAACAAACAGATATTCCTAAATGTTGTTGAAATCGAATTTTGAATGTTTGTTTTAAGTCCACTTTATACACATAAGGCTAATATAGACTAGACTTGTAGTTTATAGTAGGATCTCGAACCACTATGTGCGTCCACCGGGTATCGAACCCTGGACAACTTGATTACAGGGAGACGACGTTACCAGTAGGCCATCGGGGAGGAAAATTCTGTTTGAGTTTTAGATGTGACCATCAATAGTATCTAGTATTGTAGCTAGAGCTACATATACAACTATCGAATTGCAATATTATACATACTTCAAGAGGGTGAAAAAATCAACTCACTGACAGACCCCCTCCCCTTGTCCAAACAATCAGCAACACGCTAACTTAGAGACATCACACAACGTACAGCTTGGTGCTTATTCTTTGCATTAAATTGCCAGAAGTATTCGAATAGTGTTTCGCCAATTAACGATATTTTCCAATTTTCTTTAATTTCCTTACACCAGTACCTCTAAACTGCCATGATATTTGTCTGTTTAGAAAAAATATACAGGGTGTCTCAAAAGTAATAGCTCAAACTGACACAGGTGAAAGTACACGATAATAGAAGCAAAAAAGTCTCTGTAAACATGTGTCTGCAAGCGAGCCGTTTTCGAGATAATCGCGAATGTGTGATTACAAGCCGCCACTGACTTCATTGTTTGTAAACGTCGTCCCAGTTTATAAGATGCTTTCAAACACCCCCGGTTCATTTCGGAATTGGTCACAGGCATGCACAATTCTCTGTACTGATTGTATACATCCTGTTTGATTACAACGCCACCTATCGGAAATGTTCTGTTTTGTAAACAAAGAGCAAACCTCGGAACGCGCGAGGAGTAAAGCAGTCGGTGTTTACAAAATACCATCAATGACGGCTTCTAACCACGCATTCGCACACATTATTAGCATTTTACCAACTAGGACGACGTTTACAAACAATAATGTCAGTGGCGGCTTGTAATCACACATTCCAGATTTTCTCGAAAACGGCTCGTTTGGGGACCCATGTTTACTGAGACTTTTTTGCTTCTATTATCGTGAGTCATTTTGTGCTATTACTTATGATACATCTTATATTTATAAATTTTGTATTAGCAATAATTCTTATAATGAAGAACGGGTCTTCTCGATGGTGCAGTGGTAGCGTCGTCACCTTGTAATCAAGGGGTCCCGGGGGAGGCACATAGTGGTTCGAATCCTACTTTAAACTGTAGGTCCAGCCTTACTGTGCATAAAGTGGACTTAAAACACCAGATCAATCAATCAATCAATGAAGAACACGTTTGAATGTAAGTTAACCAAGAAACCGGGACATTTTCGTATCACGACTGCAGTTCGGAAAAAGATGGGACGGAGATGAAAAAGCAGAGACGTCGTTAGGGGCGACGCGGGGGCACTGGCCCCGGGAAACTGTTCTGTATTTGCTGGAAATTTTACTTTGATGACAAATATTGCAAAATAATTCTTCAGTATTCTTGCAATTTGAAACACTTCTTCAATTTTCAGTAGCACGAACTCAAGCAAGGCATTTCTTTCTTATTTCCCTGTTTCCTGCTTGTTGAACACAAACAGATGTATTGGGAGGGGATGCAGTTAATGGTTTTGTGGTCCGCCCCGGTCAGAGAAGTCTGAGACCTATTGAAAATGCACTTTTCCTCCCTGCTGCACACCAGGTCCAGGATCTCAAAAAACCCGCATTTTCTCTCCATCTGGCCCTGCACTGGCTTTATGGGCGCCGAAAGGACGACACAAACAGGAAGATTTAGCTACGGGTGGCTAGAACTTTCAGCGTTAATTATTTTACGGTTCAGAAAAGATATCCCCATGCGTTTCAAATTCCAAGAACAGAATTATATTGCTTGTCCCTTTTTTGGTGCGGGAATGAATGACATAGCGGTTCTTCTCATATGCACTCAACCCTCCTGCTAATGACCTGCCCTGTAAGGAGGGAAAGGCCACTTTCTGAAAATTTGGAGAAACATCAAAGCTGTCGGTTCATCTGTTGATTTGGTGGACAGTTGATATCTGTCAGTTTGAAGTAGGATTTGTTGTCCGAGCGGTGGTAAACTTCTGTAAACGCGAGAAGATAGCATCACGAAGTATTTGTGATCTCGTTTTCCTACATCGCGAGTAAAATATCGAATGAGAAGCTGCCAGATTGTCTTCCTCTGGAAACAATGGACCAGGATCGACTGATCGACCAAATATCCAAAATATTGGCATTCTAAAAGAGAGTCTGACTACCACACTCGACTCACAGGGTGGTTGATCTCATGTATAATGAAGAATAAACTTGTTTCAATTAAGGAAGGAAACTAGGTATGTAGCAATTGTTTTTACAGCCGTCTGCATGCTCTATAAGTATTATGTTACAAAATTTATTTATCTTTCTGACTTTCTGTGATTATTCTTCATTTAGCCTCCACCTGCAAATGCGGAAGCTGCTGCTGCTTAGGTGGCAAGGTTGGCTAGACATACAAATATAATTAATCCCTAGTCATACAGCGAATAATACTTATAATATAATCATGAGTTATGGAGTAGCAAATAACTTATCAAGCATTTTCTGTTTCTATTTGTTGTGCAGTGGTTAACAAGGTGCATTACGATGCCAGGGGTCCTGGGTTCGAATCCCGGAATGGGCGTGTGTTCTTTATGATGGTCCTCTCATCAATTTCACATCATTCATTTTCATCTGCATCTTCACGATTAGTCAAAAACTGTCAGAAAATCGAAGTAAAATAAACCAAATCAATCATTTATATATTTCTATATTACGCCGCTTTTCTATTTCTTGGGTTAAATGCGACGATGAGGATGAATGATGAGCCGAAGGAATGGCGATGGGACAGACATGATACAACTACACCTGTCCAATGTCCGAACCTTGGACCTCTGGTTTCGTGGCGTGTTATACTCAGTGGAATTCTTAGGAAGAAAAACTGTAAAAGTAGGGTGAAAAGAAGCAAAGTTGTACGATGCATAAAAAGCCATGTTTAGTTCTCCTAAAACCTTCCAATTATCGAGTTCGTATTTTAAGTCCACCGTATGCACAGTAAGGCTAATCGGAGATCCGAACCACTATGTGCGTCCACCGGGTATCGAACCTGGGATCCCTTGATTGCAAGGCGGCGACGCTACCACTGCGTCATCGAGGAGGCCGAGAAAAACTTACAATTAGTCAGTAAAATTAATATTGAGGGACAAGGCCTGCGAAGAGTTCTTTCATTCGGTTGCGCGTGGTCATCACATCAAGTCCCATAGTTTCGAGAGCAGAATTTGCTTCCATATCGCTTTCATGTACTTCCCAAATTGTTGGAACAGCACAGAAATTTTGGAACTAATACAAGTAGGCACATACCCAGGGAAGGGGCTCGGGGGCTGCAGTCCTTTCCCGAAATCCTACAATTATCTGATTTAAATAATGTGTAGTAGTAATTAAATTTACTTCATTAACAGGATTAAACATCTTGTATATGGAAAGTTGCAATATACCAAGAAATTCATCTTCAGCGTATTAACGCCTCCCCCCAACCTTTTTACCTTTAGATGGCAGCTGCCAATAAGGGTAAGCCCCTTCCGATATCAAATTCTGGCTACCGGCCTGACCACCAGCGATCGAACTTTGAACCTTTCGATTGATTGATTAATTTAACTGGTGTGTTAAGTCCACTTTATGCACAGTAAGGCTAATCGGGACTGGACCTACAGTTTAAAATGAGATCTGAACAACTATGTGCCTCCATCGGGAATCGAACCCGGGCAGGTTGTTGAACCTGCCGAACCAAAGACGAGAGCGTAAGCATTTGAGCGTGTGGGAACTTTGTTTTATCCAGTGCCATCATATATTCAGTTTTCCACACACAAATAAGATTAATTTTAAGAAATTAGACGTGTGCATATAATTTCTTATCGTCATCATTTCCCAAGTGAACAATCAGATGCCATAGAAGACTCGGGCCCGCCCTTGAACTAAAAGATGCCGGATTCGATTCCGGTATGAACTGTATACATGAGATGCCTAGCTTGAACTCATTACGCATACATTTCATATTTGCATTGTTGCCAATACTTGTAAACCTGGTTCCATCACTTTATATCTAAAACCACGGAAAAGGGTTTTATCTACTTCTCAATTTTTTCCCAGCAAATTTACAAATCTAAAGACTAATAACATTGTTCTTGGTGTATAAGCCATTAAGCTAATGAGTTCATTCTGCATTTAGTTTCCAGAATAATGGCTGTGTATTTCGCGAGAGTATATCCGTAGACTGTTGGGGGCTACAGAAGAAAATGATGTTCCTTTCCAATTTATTGATTGATTGAGTTGGTGTTTTAAGTCCACTTTATACACAGTAAGGCTAATCGGGACTGGTTCTACAGTGTAAAGTGGGATCCTAACCACTATGAGCATCCACCGGGTATCGAACCCGGAACCCCTTGATTACAAGGCAACGATGCTACCATGCGCCACCGAGGAGGCCCTTGATCCCTTTCTTTCCAAGACTATATATATATATATATATATATATATATATATATATATATATATATATATACATACATATATAATGTATGTATACAGCATAGGCCTATATGGTGTATAAATAGTTTGTTAATTTATAATAGTTCTTTTGTTACGTTTGGGCCCCCCGAAACTGATCAACCTAGCTACGTCCCTGTGAAAGAGAATGTATTGTCCCAGCTCAATGGTACAAACTGCAGCCTTCTTGAGGTGGCCTCTCTTCACAAGCAACCCATTCATTTATGCAAACACAAAATTAAAATTCTTAGAAAATCTTTAAAAATTTCAATGTTTTTCGTATATTTTTATGTGTTTATATTTCAGCATTCATGGTTCAAGGGGGGCATGGCCACGGACCTGACCAGTGTGACTGAAATGAGTGAGTAAGCGTTGAGGATAATGCGGGAAGAATCACCTTCAATGCACATGCACTGATCTCTGCCATGAAAGAGGAAGGAAATTGCCACTTACGAACCTGACTATTGAGCTTTTTTTTCACAACTAAACCTTTCCATTTGCTACAACGAAACGACAAAAACGCCACATCACATGACTCATGAGCCTGTTGGTAAAAGTCAAGAATTCCCAAGAATTAATGTTTTGGTAAATCCATTATTTTTAACACAAGAAGTATGATTCTTATCATCTGCTTAATTACTATTACGCAGAAAAAGAAACATTGACGCCTGTTTCCGGAAAGGAGTGACATCACTTATTACGCAAATGCTTGTGTCAAGTGAAGAAGAACTCCAAGAAACAAAGCCTTAGGCAGAATTTACATCCACCCTATTATCTTTGCAAGGAAGAAAAGATCAGGAATAACATGGTTGCAACTGAACGTCCTAATGAAACGCCATGTAGAGATTGAGAAGATGATATTTCTTTGCAAACTTGACGAGGTGACCTTCCCATAAACTTGATGTTATAGTTTTTTATTCTTTTTCATTGATTTTGCGAGTATCAAATTGCACAATGCAACACAAACGTTACATTAACGGAAGTTGTCTGATCTAAAATAAGCTCAGACTAGTACACGATGATGGAAAGATGCAGAGACAAAATAACACACACTCATATACAGGGTGCGGCAAATAAACCTGGACAGTTTTCAATTACGAAAATAAAATTAATAGGTGTACACTACATCTCAGAGCATTTTAGGGAAATAACTTGCGAACCTTCCGATGTCCGCCAGGTGTTCATTTCATTGCTGATAGTAAAATGGTGTTTCAACTGGAAACATACGGAAGGCACGCTGCATTGCCACCACACATTCATTATGAAAAACGACTCAACCAGAAAATCACGGTGTTGTGCCGACCACTGCTCCATGCTGACTGACATGCTTTGAGGTAACGAACAGATGAATGTCGTTACTTCGCGCAACTTCCGTTCAGTGTTGATTTAAAAACCGTCAGATTGAGTTGCAGAGCATCGCAGGTATGCGATTCAAAATATGAACTGTCCTTCAAGAAACTGCCTCTCCTGCTATTTTCCTAAAATGCTTTAAGATGCAGTACAACAGGCATTAAATTGGCTTCGTTGCACGAAAGAGTTTGTCGTTATTTGTAATTAAAACTGTCAGGTTCAGTTGCCCTGTAGTTTCTGACAGTATAATTATCCAAGAAAGTAATTTCCTATTTTAAACACAGAAAACAATTTTTAATTGAAATTTGAACCAATTTAAAGCAGAACAATGAAACTACCCAATCACACCATTATTTTCCGCATTTAACTATTCCTGTGGTTTGTGTTACTGCTCGTATGGCTCCTGTTAAAGGTCATAGGCTTTGGTCTACTAGATGATAGGGCTGGTTTTGTTTCGTTGACATTAGTTGCTTTGATTCTCTGGAAAAAATGGTGATATGTAAGGTGAACACATAAGATTGGATAAATACTACTAAAGATTCTATAATAATTAATATAATCTGGGGAGATTACAATATGTAATACTGATCCCACATTTTAAATTATAGATTGTATCTACTAAGTGGTCTACTATAGACTGAATAGGTTCAGTTATACGGAATTCAAAATTTTCTTCGAATGATACACTGAAGTTTTACGGCGTTTTGAATCAGTTGAATCCATTAAAGGAAATTCGCAGAAGGAACTCAGGGCGATGCCGTCTTCTGCGGTTGAAAAGCGTTTTGAAGACTGGGTTAAGCTTTGGCATATGTGTGTAGCATCTGATGGGGCCTATTTTGAAGGCGACAAAATAAATGTTGATGATTAACCACGTATTTTGTGTTTTAATCACAAATTCCGGGTACTTTTTGTACGTAGTAGTATAAAGAACGGATGCTTGGTTGCAACTGAAATTTTCAGACATTAGAGATTAAGAATCAAGTGGCAGAATGGAATAAAGAATAATTGCACAAATAGTTGTTCCTTGGAGAATATCAGCACTTGATGCATGATGAGTCACTACTAATATATCCGAACGCATTCAACAAACAAATCAATATTTACAAAATACGCAATTATAAGAAGGAAATGGCCACATATAAAGTTCAGGAAGAAATTTGGGTGATTATGACTAAGATGTAGGCATGAAAGAGCATCTTCCCAAGCATAAGAATGCAATACACAATGAAATAGAAGATTACAGCATGTCCTCAGAATGAGAGTGTTTGGCAGCATACAGGGTGAGTCAAAAGTCCCTAAACACCCTCTATAAAATGTAAAGGCGTTATGGTTATGATAGAAACATGTTATGCCCAGAAGAAACCTTGGTTGTGTGTGCATCAAGCTGCGATATTGTTGGCCACCATATTGAATTAAACTAGAATTTTTTTAAGGGACTGGCTGAGAAAGTGAGTTCACATGCCGTTCTATTTGTACAAACTTCCAGCTTGTTAATCCCACTGTCTTCTAACCTTCCTAAAGTTTGAATTCCATGTGTAGCATCCGGATAAGGTTTTTCCTGAGGAACTTGCTTGACTTCACTCAAACAAGAAGGTTCTCGCTAAAAAATCAATCATCAAGGTTAAAGACACCGAACGATTACAAGAGAAGTAGTTATTGTTGCCCACGAGACGAGACTTTGGCCTGTCTCGTCTCGTGGAGTCTCGTGGAAATGCTGTCCCGTCTCGAAAACATTCGTTTGTCTTATGACACATGGTCAATCTCGTCTCGTCTCGAATTTTTGAAAGCCTGTCCCGTCTCGTCCCGTGGGCAACACTAGAAGTAGTACAAATAGCTTTTACAAATACAGGGTGTCCGCGCAAGAGGTATACAAAAATACACTCACATATTTTAGCATCTGTAAAGCTTATTACTTTCTTGTCCCGGCTTTGTACAAAGTTACTCAGAATGTTTCTATGTACACTGCTAAACCTCAATGCATATCTAATGTGAAACTACTTTTTTGGCACAACTTACATTCTTTTAATAACTGGAAATGGTAAATCCTATGTCGTTCTGCAACCTAGAATACTGTTTAGCTCGTGCCAAATGTTGACCAGTATTTGAGGTGCTTCAACAATACGCTGTCTGATGTCTCAAATCTTCGAAATCGTGAACTTTTCTCTTGTACTCAACATCTTTAATGAAGGCCCTTACAAAAAATCCAGGTAGTTTCTACGCATGCGTGACTCAACAGCACTATTGATCGTACAAGTGTACTACTGAAATCTGAAATCGATGGTCTATAGATTGAGCTTCACAATATAAGGAGTACTTCTCCTTTTATAAGAGTTATTTTTGTATACCTCTAGCCCGGACACCCTGCATTGTACAGACAGCTTTATGATCAGATAGGTTTAACCGGACTGGACTTATGGTTTGAAGCGCTGTCAAAAACCGATGCAATGATTCCTTGAACGAGAATCAAACATGGTGCATATATCTTTGATTACAAAGCGACAACGTTAGCCACCAGTGGCGGTGATTAGGGCTGGGCGTGAGGGGGCAGTTGGCCCCCCACTTTTGTCCCCGCACTATGCTAAACCTTATGTACCAAGGGAAGTAAACTGTCCTTGCCGTAGTTTTGGCACCTTGCGCCTTCACCCAGTTTAGGAACCCAATGGCCGCCACTGTTAACCACTATGCTATCGGCAAGGCCACTCAAAAGAAGTACTGGAGTTTCATTTACTGCGTTTTCAATAATAAATTAGAGTTGACTTCATCATATTAATAATAAGTCGTAATCAAATAGAAGTGTACGATAATTACCTTTGATTTGGTTTATTTTACTTCTCTTTTCTTCCACTCTTCACTAATCGCGAAAATAAAAATGAGCGATGATGTGATGATATTGATGAAGGGACAGTCACAAAGAACACCCATGCCCGGACCGAAATTCGAATCCGCGACCCCTGGCGACGCAGCGGACCGTGCTCACCACCCTGCAAAGGAGGCCAACTCGATAATTAGAACTGGACCTGCTGTTTGAACTGAAATTTGAACTATTCAAATGTATTTGATTGATAGATTTGGTGTTTTATGTCCACTTTATGTACAGTAAGGCTAATTGGGACTGGACCTACAGTTTAAAGTGGCATGCGAACCACTATGTGCCTCCACTATTCAAATGTGACCAGATCTTTTGTTCGCTAGGTGGCAGTGCTAACCAATGCTCATAGGTTTCGAAATAAAATTTGTACGGTGGTCGCATTTGAAGTAGTGACACTCTTATTTAACACATAATTTCAGAGAACTTGAGATAATATATTTTTCCATTACCATTCTTGTCCAGAGTTGAAACTCAGAGATTTTGTCATTTCATTACCACGACTGGAATAAGAGAATAGTAAATAATAGTAAATAAAAGTCACAGTAGCACTATTATTGGTAATTGCGTTCTTGTAATTAAACTGTTCCAATCCTTCTTTCTGTGACGAAAGGCCGATCACTTACATTTCAGGGTAACATTATCGTTTGAGGGAAACGGATTCCTTCAAATTTACAGGAGAAAGTACTTACGGAAATTATTTTCCTTAGCGTTGTGGAAGTTCCTGAATGTAGATTTGATCCATTTTAATGTGAATGCGTGTTGTTTTCTGTGAAAATCTCTGTTCGACACTCTGTTTCTGCTCCCGCCATTTGCTTTCTGCACGAGAGTGCAATGTTCCGTGTGTGTTAAGATGATGCAAGCCCCTAGCCAGTGTTTCAGCCTCGCCGTGTTTTCACTAGAACATGACATGTCGAGTATTTTTTTTAACTATGCTTGCCTAACCTAACAACCTAACCTAACCTTACGTAAAATGATTTTTGGGGCTAACGTGAATGGTTTCTGGGGCTAACGTGAATGGTTTGTGGGGCTAACATCAATGGTTTGTGAGGCTAACGTCAATGGTTTGCGACCTATTAGCATAATTTCAAATCCGGGCACGAAAGTAGATATTTTCCGGTGAACGAGGTTGCAACACTGCATAAATCGACAAAACACTCTCAGAACTCCCCCTTAACCAGTACGCTATCACGGCCATAATCGTAAATAGAATAAATAGACATTATCTTAGCTAGAAATGCATTATTTCACCTTAAAAAATGTTCCACATTCGAAAATAACACGTTAGCAATGTAAAGAAGTCCGAAATATATGATTCGTAGGTGTTTCCCTCATACGATAATAGTACCCATTTCAGCTTTGGATGAGAGAATCTGTGTGAGAAATAACGCGGGGGATGCGGGGGATCGACCCTCCCCACGCACACAAAATAAGTTTTATCTCCGCAGAAGAAAAATGTTAAAATATTTTAATCTCTGTCAGGGAAGTTTTTATCACCCCCAAATAAAACATAAATAAAGGATATTATATATAATTTCTAAACTATGGAGCAAATACCACTGAAAAAATCATTTGAGTAAACCAGACTAAACGCACGGCTATGAAAATAGGCATTTGGACAGAATTGCGCTGGTGCCACATCTGGGAAAAGCAAAGTTCGAGCGTCAGACCGACCTCTCTCCGGGACACTTTTGTGTCGTCCCTGACCTTTCTAAAGACTGTCAGTTTGTATCACATGGATTACAAAGACCAACTCTAAAACGAGATCTTTCCCTCTCTTAAACAGACGGGGTTGTGCTCCGACGTGGCAACAGCGCGAACTTCTGCCATCCGCCTAATTTCATGGGCGTGCGTTTAGCGCAGTTAGGTTCATTGTTAAATAAACTACGAAAACATGTCGCCATGGCAAGGAGAGTTGATTTCGTCATCTTTATCTTAGAGGTAGATGGTTGATTGATTGAGCTGTTGTTTCAAGTCCACTTTATGCACAGTAAGGCTAATCGGGATTGGACCTACAGTTTAAAGTGGGATCCGAACCACTATGTGCCTCCATCGGGTATCGAACCCGGGATCCCTTGATTACAAAGTGACGACGATACCACTGCGCCATTGGGGAGGCCCTAGAGGCAGATGGATGGCATTTCTCACCGCACGCAGTCATTGAGTTGAACAGGTAATAGAAATTTGATTTTCTTAAATATACTGCGATTTCTACAGTAAATAACGTGTAAATGCTATCATAAGGTTAGAAGTACTGCTCTAAGGCACTGTTCTTAAAGGTTCAGGAATTTTAAATAAATTCAATTCCCGTCCGGGGGAGAAAATCAGCAAGTGTAAATGGGTTTTGGACCGTAGAAAACCTTTTTATGTTTAAAGTATTTCAATTCGGTCCCGGAACCTGTTTTCCGGATGAATTTAAATACGGTCCAGGAACATTTTTCCGGATCAATTCAAATACGGTCCAGGAACCTTTCTTCCGGATGAATTTAAATGCGATCCAGGAACCCTTTCCCAATAAAACAATATTCAACTTGGACCGAATTTAAATTGTGCGAGAGAAAAGGTTCAGGTCCTGTTGTGGAATCCAATAGAACCCTTTAGAATTTATGGCTTCCTGGAACTTTAACAACCCTTCTTAGAATTGCAAGGCAGTTTGCTAACTGGTAACATACCCAAAAAAACCTAACTCCCGAAATGAAATTACAAATACGCCACTGAATGGCATATCTCCCCCACCAAAGAGCTTAATTAGCACACAGGGGAGAACATTGCGTCATTCGACACGTTCCAACATTACGGATTGCATATACATTGTAAGGCACGAAAGCATTTTCCTTAGCATTTATCCCATGACCAAAAAGCAACCGTGTAAAGTGAGAAATCTTATGGCATTTCAGATGCCATGGCATATTTCATGGCGCTTCTCAAGGATAGGCTCGGTCCGTAGCATTTTTCGTAGCGTAACCAATCAGAGGCGAGCTCTAGGTCGCAGATACAATGGCGGCCACGTGAGATGTGAACAATGTCTCACTTCACATTTTTAAAAGCCGATAACTATTCAACCTAGACGAATAACGTTTCCTATATAAAGGTTTTAGGTACAAAGCAATGGCGCTGCATAAATACATACTTTATAACGTATACAGTATGCGTATGGAAGAATATTTTAGCTGTTTCAATTGTAAACACCGTGCACTCACCACAGATGGTGTAACTCGACGTGCCTTTCGTGCTGTATATATTATACATTGTAATCGCAAAAGCTAACTGAAATGTTACACGAAATGCTTCCTTGTCAAGCACTATCAGTTTCAAGATTGTTGGAAGCATTTACATGACAGTTATGCGAGCAAAATGATAAAGGAAATGCTTCCATCTGGGTCTTAGTGTGACGAAAAGACTCGCAGATTTTCTAATACCTTAAAGAACTCACAGTAAAGTTCGATGTCTTTCTCAACAGTTCTTGGTAAGCAACAAACCAGTTCGCACAATACAAGGAAGAAGGAAAAAAGAAGACCATTGAATTGCTTAATATGGTTATGGTGAATTAATTTGACTCGATGCGACTTGCGAATATTATCAATCTCCTCGTGTAACTTGATAGCACAAAGGACTGGCGTGGGTAGGAAAGTGCGTTTTTGCATGCACTTGCCGTCTGTAAGTCGTTGGAGTATCTCCCGACGAGAAAGATGATTTACGTAAGGGACAACGCCTTCTTTTAATGGGTGATTGTTTGCCTCCTGCATCTAAAATGCATTAGCACCAAGCAGCATGATAGAATGAAAACAAGGCACTGAGTTGGTAACTGTTTGGTTAAAGAAATGGAAGTCATAGTAATTGTGAGGACACTACGCATGGGAGCGCCAAAACTTTAATGTTGATTATATAAGAATAGCTATTTGTTTTAAAAAGAGTCGTTACGAACCATATTGGAAACAATAATACAAGATGGAAATGAGTTTTAGAAATGGAACATAGATGGAAGCACAAGATAAAATAATATAAATAAAATGCTGGAGAATAAATATTGATTTAGTGATAATAAAATTATGATAGAAAAATGTAGAAAATATGAATTAATGTATTGTGTAATTAATGTAAATCGTTGCTGAAATATAATCTAGGGTTCACAATATTAATAGAAGAAATCCTGTAATCAGTAACATCGTTATCTTAAATAAATAAATCTTTCTACGGGATCTATTTTATCAGGGTGGAATTCTTCTCTTGGGGCGTTGTTCATCTACTTCAGGGTAACTTGTAGCCAGAATGCCAAAACCATAGGCCTTTGGGAAAAATATATATCTGAGGAACATTAAGAGGAACTAAATAGCTTTTGTCATAAATATTTTGTAGAATACTTTTTACCACAAAACTTTATCAAAAGGTTATTACGTATTCATGTATTGTAGTAGTGTCTGAAATGTGTTACATTTCAACGTATGAAGGTAAAATACAGCGTAAAATTAGGATTGTAGAAGTACAGGGTGACACGTAAGTAACCTTACACATTACGCATGGGACAAATGACGAAATGAGGAAACAATGATAATTGGTATTTCGTGATCACTGATAGATCGGGGGTGCCATGCAATTTTGCATTTTGGGGAATGTTTAAGGACATGGTATACTCCTCACAATCAACACACGTAGCGTGATTGTGATTGTTTGAGTGAGCTTGCCCCCGCCGCTAAAATTTTCAGGTTTATGAAAATTTATGAGTTAATGATAATTTTGTTAACCTCCTGGAACCTGAGATAACGAGTATTTTTTAAATATTTAAATGTAACAGTTATTTATCAAAATAGTCGTCGTAGATATTCTTGTTTATCGGAATCCAAGAGTTCTCCTGTATCACTGTAGAAACTTGCACAGTGGAAATATCCACGTGTCAATACACATGTCAAGCTAGGTTTTCTGCGGAAGCATCTGCTCGTGCAATATAACTTTGGCCCTCTCGTTTTGTGGTGGCAGTGTACTACATCAAACAGACTGTGTTGTACCGGTTGTTCAGCGGTTGAAGCTTGGTGAAGCGTCCAGCCTCATATTACTGGGTCTCACTTGCTAGTTGATAAATATTTCTACTGTTATACTTGTATATTTTCGGGAAAACTATGGTATAATAAATTTTCTGGGTGATGGAAATGAAATGTTTGCGCATTCCATAAGAATGTGCCGAACATGAAAATTAACATTAAATACACGGCAGAGTGGAGGATCCAGTTGCAGCAAATGACTGTGGATGAGGCGGCCGTGTCCAATGAGAAGCCGATTTAGTATTATCCTTCCTCTGCCGGAGGGACGGTGTGAGCAACGACATGCACCAATGATGGGTATGACAGTGTGGAGCTTGTTCCCTATTACCTCATCCTGCCAAATCGCAAGGAGAAAAGAAACGAACACATTCTGAAGGTCCCTGGCCGATCCAAGGCGGAAAGCACTTCGCTGTCTCCATCAGCAGACTTTGGCAGCAGCTGCTTCGTTGCCACACTGACAGAGGACGCTAACCGTCGAAAAATTCGCTGAACTGTATGGTGTCCGGAAGAGAGTGGTTTCAGGCTCTAGAGCACACTGAAGGAATCCGAATAAACGAGAATTCTCTGCAAAGTGTGAACTTAAGCAAAGTAGAGCGTCTTTTGTATTGCAACGAGTTCTACAATGTAGATGGAACAAACAGAATGTAAAGCAAAGCTGTAACTATGCGAGTTGACAACAGGGCACAACCCACTGATTCAACTGATATGGACCCATCCGTTTAGAAAACAGTAAAATTGGGATATTGTGATCAAAACTCTAAAAACCTAGGTTGTCCTGCCTTTTGGTTTTGATTGATTTCGTGTTTTAAGTACACTTTATGCACAGTAAGGCTGATCGGGACTGGACCTACAGTTTAAAGTGGGATCCGAACCACTCTGTGCCTCCACCGGGTATCGAACCCTAGACCCCTCCTGCCTTTTGGAGAGCAGTTATGAGACAGGTGAATTGGATAAGCAGGTAATTCCCAGGTGGAGAGAGACGAAAAAAGCGGAGGGACATCAGACAGATTCGCTATCAACACGAACACAGAGTGGCCTTGTGGAACGAGGCACGAGGATGTAGGCCATAGAGAGTCACCTTTCTCTCGTCAGAGACTGTTCTAAGATGGATGGGATAGCATCGAGCACAGATGGTGGCAATAATGAAGAATGAGTTGTCTTTGCAGAGACAACGAGAGCTCCGACCCGTCCAAAAACAAGTAGACTACTGCACCGGTACGAAATGCACCGGAACACACATGAATACCAGCACAATTAATAGCTTAGAGGATGCGAAGTTGAGAAAAATGGCTGAGGAATGCACAACCCATCCATAATCGAGTTTCTACCTAATGAGATAACAATAAAGTCGGAAGAGAACATCCCAAGATGTGTGACTTAACACGTAGAGAAGGTTTGAGAATTTGTAGACAAAACTACTTCAGCTAGCACAGATGAGATTGCCAGGGGCCGAAATCCACCGAAGGCGGCTTGCATCACAATTTTGGAGAAGTGCTACCTACGACGAAGTATGTTCGAATGGATTGAGAAGTTCAAAAACGGTAGGACAAGTGTTTAGCGAGAAGGAGCAGCAGATGGCCATTCACATCCTCTACTGACGACAACATTGAGCATTGATTCTGACCCATGAGCAACTATCTATGAAGTGGCAATTCATCTGCACTTTAGTGTATATTGTAATGCAAGTCTTCGGCAAATGTTGGTCCCTGGTACACCTTCAGACCACAAAAGATGGATTACTGAACGCTGTTCTTCTTTGGTCTAAATGGAGGCTGGCGTGGTCATTTTTACCCTGTAAACACTTCAGGAAAAGAAAAAAAATATTGTGATGCTCAAAAATACAGTAACTCAATGACAAATGCACACTCCGTTGACACGCCCGCGCAGAAAGCAGTGTGGCCAACCTAAAGAAATTTACGGGAAGAGTACTGATAATTATTGACCAACCCTAGTATGTTGAATGATTCACTCAAGCTTCAATCTCTTGGCATTTTGGATTTGCTTTGGTTTGATTTGGTGTTTTAACACTTATTGGGAAACATCGGTAAATTTGACCGATTGGCATTTTTGCGTCCTAATAGTGGCTACACTGTTTGATCTTGACGCCCGCCGCTCACAAAACCTTCCCCGCTCCCCAGGCCCTACGCCCGCTGACGGCGTTGACAGGTGCAGATGTTTTTGTTGCTTTATGGTCGGCCAAAAATACCTTGTGTTCCCTTACCGTTATTGTGTCGTCGGTCAGAAATGCCGTATGTTTGTCTTTACGTTATAGTGCCGTGTCTTTGTATATAGACTGTACATAGTTAGTGGCCGTTTTTTATTGTGATCCTTTTTGTTTTGATTATAAAATGGACCGTCCGGGTACAAGTAGATCTGTACAATACGTAAATAGTAGAATCCGTAGAATGTTGTATTGTGAGGACGGTGAAGATGACTGTTGTGGATGACTCGGACGCTGATCCAGATTATGTTATATCTTATAATGAACATTATGAAGACTCAACTAGTGCAAGTTCAGATGATGACGGTGCTATGTTAGAAGACACTCAAGGTGAGTCAAATAATATAATAAATGAAGTAGCTGAAAATGTTCAGGTTCCACCATTTTTCCTAGAAAGAATGAAACAAAAATGAACACGGACCTCCAAATGTTTGGAAAAGTAATCCTCCTCCTAGAAATGTGAGGACTTCAGCATGTAATATTATAAGAACAGGATTACCAGGGATTACAGGGCCTGCAAGAGCTTTAGGGAATGAACCTCGTAAAGAAGACGTGTGGAAACTGTTTTTTGATGCAGATATTATTTAAAAAATAGTGACTAACACTAACGTGAAGTTAGCATCTGTTCGTCAGAATATTCCCCCTGGAATCAGTAGGTCTAACTACAGAAATACCAATACTGAAGAGATTAATGCTCTGATTGGTACGTTGTTGTTATATTCAGTCCTCAAGTCTAACAATGAAAAGATTACGTCTCTTTTTTACCAAAGATGAGTTCAGCTGTCCAATATTCCCGGCTGCGATGTCTGAGAAACGCTACAAAGTGCTAGTGACGTATCTAAGATTTGATGATGCACAAACACGAGAGCTGAGAAAACAAATAATGAAGCAGCTGCTATTTCAGAGATTTTTGAAAAATTCATCTGTAACAGTCAGGCCGTTTATTGTTCTTCAGCCAATGTCACCATTGACGAGATGCTCGTTCCTTTTCGAGGACGATGTAACTTTAGAGTCTACATGCCAAAGAAACAAAACAAAAAAAACGGCATAAAGGTTATGTGTCTGGCCGATGCCAAAACCTCGTATCTATATAACTCATACATATATACAGGAAAAGGGCGTGATGGAGTAGAGTTGACCGAAAAACAAAAGGAGCTTAGTGTGCCAACACACTCCCTCATTCGACTGTGTAAAATTATAGAAGGTAGCAACCGAAATGTGACTGCAGATAATTGGTTCACATCATTGGAGGGTGTAGAAGAACTTGGTAAGATGAAGCTCACTTATGTTGGCACCTTGAGAAAGGATAAACGTTGTATACCAACAGAGTTTCTTCCAAACAATGGCTTCAGAAATAATGTAACACTTCTTTCGTTAGTTCCAAGAAAGAATAGAGCTGTATGCCTTTTTTTCTAGCATGCACAAGCAATTGAATCCAACCAGGAGAAGAGAAAACAAGAAATTACTTGATTCTATAACAGCACTAAAGCCGGCGTGGACCTCCTAGAGCTATTTTATACAGGCTCATAAACATTGGAAGTGTGAATTCATTCATAGTGTGCATGAGCTACACAGGAGCGACCATGATGACACGCTTTCATTTTTATCAAGAGCCTTGGCACCGAATTGATTACTACTCATCTACGAAGGAGAATCACTGAATTCACTAACCTTCCACGGAACTTGAAGCTGGAAATCAACAAGATCCTGGGAAACAACGATGCTCCACCGGTTGAAGGCGTGCCTGATGATCGGCTTCAGGAAAGAAAAACGTGTGAGAAGTGCCCACCAGGATGTGGCAGGAAAACTCAGCACAAATGTATCAAGTGCAATTTGTGGCCAGTGTCAGAGAAGAGTGTGTGTATAGACTGTGCAGAAGAATGTGTGTGAAGTCGGACAATAAACCGTGTAAATACAGGAGTTTTTGATTACACCAGTACAGGGTCTGTCATTATTTTATTACTTTTCAATATCTTTTATTTTTCAATTTTTGCAAGTGTTGTCAAAAATGTAATAATTTGATCAACAATTGTGCTTAATAAATATTTTTGATCTTTTAAGAAACGAAAAAGTGTTATTTTTTTTCAAAATACATATGACGGTCAAGATGACCGTGTCTTTCCTCTAACTATTGTTGTAAGCCCGTTTTACCTGGGCTCTGAGGTCACAGGGAAGTTTCATTTAAACATTTAGGTAGAGCTTAATAATGTTTGATGGCTGAACCTGCTCCGTAGGAGGGTAGAGATATGGAAAGTTGGTGTAAAAGGTTATTCACGCTTGTTCATACCTGGTAGATGTGTGTGTTGTCTTGTCCTAATGCTTCTCGCAGACCGATTCGTGACAGTTCCAAGGTTCTATCCAGCGATCCTCAGTTCACCAAGCCAAGCGATCCCTTGCGCCTTGTAGCATGCTAGGCAGCGGTAACTCCGTGTTCCATCGTCGTAGTTAGCAGTGTAACGTGTTGTAGAGTAATCGGACTAGTTATCCATGTAGCGTCGATGAGTGTCAGAATCAAAAGAGAGCTAGCTCCGGGTAGGAGCTTGCTTTTATCATTATAGGCGTCGAAAGGTTGTTAAACCTTTCGAACGCGGTAGATCCTGTTTAGATCCACGCGTTTGCCTTTCCAGTTCCTGGTTTTACGGAAGTTACAAGCTAGCGCATTCTTGGGATCACTCGCTGGTCGGACAAGTTCAGGAAATAAACAAGTGTGAATATTAACATGACGAGGTTTTCTCGGCCTAATGGTCTCCATATCTCTACATTCCCCTTGTTGAAATAATCGAACCACTCTGTGATGGTCGACTACCTCGGCCGGAGTAGGTTATATTTAAAAATTAGGATTTATTAACATATCAAAACTCGGAGAAATCAGTACAGTAAATCACTAGAAGAATCGCTTCACCATAAAAAAAATTGAAATCACCAGAAGAGTCATATCATATCGTGGCACCAAACACCGTTGAGAAAAAAAAAATATAAAAACACGTAGAGAAAAGAAATGAAAACTGTAGGTTATAGCCTCATATAAACTCAAAAAGTACGAGCACAATAACTAAGTCTTGAGGCATGGATAAAAATAATTACATAAGTGTGACACTGAACTAGTTTTGAATGAATGATGACAGCACAATAAAAAAAAAACACATGTCAGCACAGTGTGAGGAAACGCCGGGAACCACACGCGGTGGTATTCACTGTTTGCTGAGTTCAAAGTACACTCGGCGGAACATACACAATGCTGGGCGGAGCCTTGAGGTATGTTACCTATGGCAACTCTGTAAACTGCATGCCGCCATAGGCTGGACGTGCTGTGCAGCTGACGATAAAAAAAAACACAAAATAAAGAGACGTATCTCTAATCCAATAAGGGTAGTACCCATGGGCACAAACTTTGGCACTGTAAATTACATATGTTTGTATTAATTGCGTGTGCCTTACGGTACTTGAAGTATCTGAGCACCGGAACACTTTGAGCCGATGAAAAATTACAATAAGTATTATGTGTCGTCAGTAAACAAGAGCAGGATGCACTCAGTGGGCGGGGCCTTGTCGATGTAGATCGTCATGGGAGGGCAGTCTGGAAGTCAAATTTGCGATGGCGCTTCGGGGCAAGAAACGTCCTGGGTAAAGCGCTCCACATCTGGGTCGCGGCGTGGAAGATGGAAAAATCAGCCATGCGGTTCAGACGGGAACGGGTCCTTGTTGGTGCTGGAACTCCACAAGATCGTTGTTGGTCTCTGCGATGAGCCTAGGTCTGTCGCTCGATGGTACAAGCGGAGGGCGTCATGGGTCCGGTAACATCCGTGGCGATGAGATAATGAAACAAGCGCAAAAAAAAGGGAAAAAAATTAGGAAAAAGCAAAAGGTAGTGGAGCAGAGTTTACAATAAGTGATGACGGGTTATAAAATCGATTGAAAAGGGACTTTCAGTTAAAACTGGTGAATTATTATGGTGGGGAGGGGAGGTAATATCTGATTTGAATGACGGCGAAGGGGCGTTATTACTTGTATGGTGTTGAGTTTTTAAGGGGGCCTGTTTTTCATTAACAGGTTTACCTGAAGAAAAGTTCGCCAGGGCAACGGGGGGAGAAGTAGGTGGAAAAATTCCAAGTTGTAAGGAAAGTTCGCCGGGGGGGAATGGGGGGGGAGTAGGTGGAATAATCGGCCTAGCCGGAATAGGGGCCGGGGGCGACGGTGGCTTGACCTGAGGTGCCGGAAGTCGGCGTCCTTTGGAAAGAATGGTGGTACATTGAGTGGAAGTATTTATTTGTTTCGTACCAGAGGTGAAAGGGGCCGGGGGAAGAGGGGGTGAGTAGTGGGATTGGTGGTATTATAAACCCAAGAAATGATGAACCCCCCTCAAGCAGATTTGGCTACACTTAAAACAAGCTCAACATGAGCATATGAGCTTTTTGCTCAAGTGTGGAACCCTGTCTAATCCAAGATTTTTGTAAAAATGCCCTCGGGAATTTCCTGAGAAAGGATGAGCCCCCTCAGATTGATTTGCCTACACTTATAAAAGGCACTTCTGTGAGATTGTTGTCCATAATCCTGTCAAAAATATGCCCCTCTTGATATTTTTTTGGCTACACTTAAAACTAGGCCAAGACATACCCACACCCACACACCTACATACACACATATTTACTTCCGGTTTAAGTTCAATTGGATACCAGGTTCAAATTGTATATTAAAACAATGCAATATGCAGAGACCCTCTAGAATTGCTCCGTGACTCTCTCATTTCTTACATCATAAACATATGATTTTTCACCTATGAGAATAACACTACATATGGTGTCATCAGGTAAAGCCTCATGGAATTCACAGATAAT
Organism: Lepisma saccharinum; assembly: GCF_977018435.1. Classification (NCBI taxonomy): domain Eukaryota; kingdom Metazoa; phylum Arthropoda; class Insecta; order Zygentoma; family Lepismatidae; genus Lepisma; species Lepisma saccharinum. Next base: position 43,383,569 of record NC_139246.1, read on the forward strand.
TTAAATATTTGTTCTGTCATTCACCACAACTTGTTTTCTTTTTGAAGCATTGATTACAAACATGGGTCTCTGTGCTTTGAATTCATCTGGTGTGTAATACATGTCAGTATTGCCTGTAGTGACCCTTTTGAAGGATGTAAATGCCTCATATAATTTGAGGAAATCATTCTTGGACATGTCTAAATTGTAATTTTCTCTAGGAAATACCTCATTTCTGCCATTTTTAAGATATATGTTCTTGATGTTGCAGTTATCAAATTTGCTTGAATTTTTTTCCTGATTGTTGTGTCTCCCAGTCTGAAACAATACCACTACAAAATCAGGCATGTCGTATTGAATACTGGAGAATGAATTTGTAGCATCAAATTCATAATAAGAACCAGATGCAGGCTTCTGTACACATTGATATGTATAAAATTGTAGAGAAATTTGTGGATTTTTTTATTATATCAGCTTTGTATTTAAGAGCATAACTGGCCTCATATTCAACAACAGGGATTCTTAACTCCATAGTCTGAATAATGCATTTGCCTGCATCAGGTAGGGTATTAGGCAGAGCTTCTCCTGTAGAGTTTATTGCACTGTACCTCATCAAGGCATTATTATCATTTGCAGCTCTTCTAAATGTAATTCTTAACCCACCCTTCCACATAATATCTTTGAAATCTGAGAAGAATCCTGGCAATAGGCGCATGGGGAACAGCACAGTGTGGTTTTTAGATAATATCTTATCACCAGCCTCAAATCCACCTATTTTGTAGTATGAAGCCTCGGTTTTGGATAATTTTAATGTTGCCAAAACTGTGGAGGTAATGCCCGGATAATCCACTCTGTTTATTACAACACCATGCTTTCTGATCTCAATTTCAGAGAATAGATGTGGCACAAAATTGTCCACCAATCTTATATTTGAATTTGCCGGATAATCTGTTCCATCGAGCTTTACAACATCAAATTTGATGTATAAATCTGCTCTGTGGGGGTGTATAAATCCATCCCCTACATCAAGATCAACCTCAATCTCTGTGTTGGGTTGATTTAAATTTGCAAATGTCCTCCTGTTTGGGGGGAATGATTGTAGCTCATAACTCTCAATATTTTCCATTTTCTTCTTGTATGTATTTTTATTTAAATATTAATCTCTATGATTGCAGTTGTTGTGGCTCCAGCAAAATCAACTAATTCTTCTTTTTCATTAGTGACCATCAATTCAATATTATCTATTCTATTATGACACACAGGAAAATATAATGTTGGGGATGGATTGTAGATGATGGGCTCCATAAATTCAGAATTAGGCTTGAATGTTGCAATAATGCCTGTTTGTTTGTGAGTGCCTATGCCATTTGATTTGGTGATCATACCCTCAGCCACATTGCAGTGAATATTCAGAGTCTCTATGGCTAAGAATTTAGGTATATTCATAGCAGTGTGTTTGATGCCTGGTTCAAGTTTTGTGTTGTTCTCAAAGCCTAACAGCTCTCCTATAGTACCCAGATCCACTGTTTCTGTGGCAGATACAATCTCTACTCTGTGAGTGACAGAATTTTGACTTAATACTATACCTCTGGGTAATTGAGCATTTAGAGTGGAGAGATTATATTGCCCTGGAGTGATGACAATTTTTTCATTACCAACTGCAATTTTGTTGTTGTGGTGTGTAATATTAGGGATCAGGTACATGCCATAAAATGCCCTGAGAGCTATTTTTTTTGGATATACAATGTCATCATGTAATTTGAGTTTCAATATTGAATTTTGGCTGGTGAGATGAAATACCCCCATGGTGTTTCAGATACCACAAGGCTTTTTGAAAATCTTCAATTGATGGTTTATTTATTTGAGACATATATCTAAGAACAGATAAACACAAATGTCCGCAATTAACATCTTTGAAGTTTTGAACACGGGCATTATTGTAATAAAGATTAGCTGAATTTAAATATTTTATTAAATTTTCAGGTGGAACACCCCCAAATGAATCAAACACAAATGCCTCATTTTTTAAATATTTAAGATAACAGATCCAGTGAGTGCCCTGATTTTTGTACTCATCCAAATTAACAATGCCACACTCTTTGTTGAGTGGTTGTTCTGGTAAAGAATCTGACATGTACACACCTCTAAAATGTTTGATGCCCAGTGGCTTGATTAAAGCTTCAATATCTTGGTTTGTAAGCGGCTCTTGTTTTTTTTAAACTTATTCATGGCTCTTTTAACACCTTTGCCCTGTTTCTCCATTGCCAGGTTATGGCGCTTCTGCTCATCTAATTCTGCCCTATTTTTCTTGGCATCTATTACTGTTTTTGCTATGGCAGCTGATCCCCCAGCCAAGCTCCCCACAGCCCCGAGAGCAGCTAAGATGGCAGGGATGGTAAATATAAATCCCCCCACATGTGATTTTTTTCTTGATTGCTGTAATTTTTTTAATTGGGGGGTGCTAAGTAACAATTTCATACCATGACCCTTTGCAATACAAGAATTTTTCTTCTTGCGCTGCTTTTTAGTTAAAAGGCTGTCAATAGGCCCAAGAGATTTGAGACCTGCATAAGGTATTTGATACATAACACCCTTGGCCTTCATTGTAGGTTTATTATATATATATCCACAACCCCCACCCCAATTTTTGTTTGGTGCTCATAGCTATGGTGGTTCCCAATGCTGCTATTTTTTCACTCAAAGAAGCATCTTTGCTTACAAATCTGCCAAATGCAGCCTCTTCTAATTTCTTGTCTGCAACATGTCTCTTGTCAAGATCAGAATGTGTGTTGTATGCAATGTCATGGTCTCTACAAGCAGCATCTAAAGGATTAACACCAGGATCACCTCTGTTTAATCTATGATCCAGTTTTGTGCCTGGACCACAATACTGATAACCTGGAATGTGTAGTTCAAATGGCAGCTTGTTTATAATATCATTAACAAGGCCCCGACCCTCAGAAATATTCCAAAATTTGGGGGGTAGAGTATTAATAATTTTTATGAGATATCCAATCCCCTTAGTGTCATTCACTATAAAATTAGACAATTTTGTGCTTATCATGTCCATAATTCCAACCTTTTCATTGTAAAAATTGTTGTTGCCAGCATTTTCCTCCCCAGCTATCACCAATAACCTATCTACAAGTTTCCTGACATCATCAACCCACACAAATTCTTTGGGCAGGGTGTTGTATTGTTTGATTCCACTGCCAGTCTTAATTTGTGACCATATGGGCTTGATTAAATTGTTGTATTTTGCCCCACTGCTCGACTTGACTCTTTTTTGTGTGGGATCATTGTTCTGGTATAGAGCATCTGATTTTATTAATATTTCTTTGTAATCCTCATAATCTTGATCTGTATAGCTGCCAGGCCTTTTCCTAGTCATCAATTCCCACAATCCAGGTGTTCCGGCATATTTAACAAAAGCACCTTTTTCTCCAAGTCGAGATTCTGAATATACAATTATATCATCTCCCATAAATGTTACTCTGAAATTGCCAATTCTATGTATGATGCTGCCATCAAGCTCTGTGTCAGCATATAAGCCAAAAACCTCATCTTTATTGTCTTTAGGTGTGGTTAAATATTTTTGAGCAAGAAGACCCAATTCAATAGGATCCTGAGTAGCTTCAATTCTTCTAGGAGCAATAGGACTAGGTGTATGAATACTTGAAAGTGGGGTGAATGGATAATCTAATATATTCCTTGCAGCTACAGGTACAAGCTCTGTGAGCAAATTTTGATTTTGCTCTGTAACAGTTTTGATATTCTTACCTAAATTACACTGGGGAACAAAAAAAAGATTTTATTTTGCGGCATAAAGTTTAATAACAGTTTCAGCACACAAAACAGCTGTGATTGCCAATTGTATGATTGGTTCAGTTGAATTGACTCCAGTTATAAAAATAAACACACCATGGAAAATGTAGGAGGTAAAATTATTCTACGCTTTTCTCGGTAATATCAAAATTTGTTAATAGTCTGAAATTCCCATTAAGAAACTTATTTATTTATTTGTAAATTGTTGCTAGGCAACTTATGAAGCATTGCTAGGCAATATATCGGACACTCAACAAAGCTTAAGGAAGAATACCAAAACATAAAAATGGTTTTAGAAAAAAAAATGAATATACTGAACATAAGTGGCTCGTGTGTGTGTCGATTTGAAGATGGTGATTTTTTTTTACTAGGACAGCAAAAGTGGGTACACAAAGTATCCCTGTATCCTATGTTTGTGGGATAGTCGTGCTAGAGAAAAGCATTGGACGATAAAAGTTTGGCCACCCAGGGAAAATATCAGTGGGAAAAGCTAATATCATTCATGAACCGCTGATAGATAGGGACAAAATCATCCTTCTGCCACTGCATATTAAACTTCGGTTGATAAAACAGTTTGTCAAGGCCTTACATACAAGTGGTGATTGTTTCAAATATATATGCCACACTTTTCCAGGACTAAGTATTGAAAAATTGAAGGCAGGAATCTTTGACGGACCACCACAAATTCGTACACTTATAAATGATGCCAATTTTACAACTTACATGTCTTACATCGAATCTGAGGCCTGGCTGAGCTTTGTGTCCGTCGTCAAAAACTTCTTGGGGAATCACAGAGCAGAAAAGTACCCCGATAGAGTTGGAAATATGTTAAAAAATTTGCAAAAAAAAAATGGGAGCTAATATGAGTGTGAATATACATTTTCTACATAGCCACATTGACAGATTCCCTGAGAACCTTGGTGATTTTAGTGAAGAACGGGGAGAAAGGTTCCATCAGGATATAAGGATAATGGAAGAAAGGTACCAGGGACGGTGGGATCGCCACATGATGGCCAACCACTGTTGGAGCTTACAGAGGGATTGTCCTAAAAAGCAATACAGCAGGAAATCGTATAGAAAACATTTCACATAGTTTGTTACTTCATTGTGTACATATTTTCTTAATTATTATGATCATGGGCCTATATAAATTTATTTTTATAATAATGATTGTAATCACAAAAAGAAATATTAAATTGTTGTTGGAAGTTCATTTATATGTATGTCTTATGTTTCCGCCATTTTGGTTTAGTTGCATTTATTTCATAAATTAGAGCCAATTCAGGAAATATATTATTATATCATTATTCAGCAGCATGAAATTACCCTAAATTAGCTCTCAAACACTGTGCCGCAATTTCACTGTTCCCCAGTGTTATTAATAGCATCAATTACAGGCTGTTCTGTTTGTTTGTGTTTTTCATAAATTCCACGGTTCTCTGCTTTCCATCCCTTAAATCTTTTTACAAGATAATCTCTTAATTTAAGATCATCAATGATTGGCCTTTTCATGTTTATTTATATAAGTTTCAATGTCTAGAAAATTGTTGATTTTATTTCTGTATTTACCACTATTGGGTGTTCTTGTCATATCAATTGTGACAAACCCATAACTGTCCTGGTTCCAGCACTTGCTGCAAATCTTGGAAAAATCATTGTAGCTCAAGTCCCCACCTACATATTCATCATGTATGTGTTTGAGGTTGGTATGGTCTTGATGAAATACACATATAAAATTGCTGTTGTCCCGGATCAGCTGCTTGGGTATTTTTGAAAAAGTCTGTGCCAGGTAGAAGCAATCAATGTTTTTGTGCCGGCCCTGTGTAAAGAAATTCCTAACCTTGTTTTGATTATCCAATATAATGTCATCAAACACAACAACAGAATTATCGAGACATTCATCAAGTGGCTTAACATCTGGTTCAAAAGTTGCAATATCCAATCCATCATATAGCTTCATCAGCTGCTGATATTTTAATTGTTCCAAGCTCTTAGAAAAAATATACAAGTGCCTGTTTTTCCAGTCTAACCAGTTGGGTGCCAATAAAAAATTATCAACCATTAGTGTAGTTTTACCACAAGCAGATGGCCCAACAATAAGACACCTAATATTATCAGGCAGCAAGTTGCCATTTCTCTTATTCTGCTGTTCAGGTTCTGGCAGGCTTTTTATAACATCCCAGGTGCTCATATTATTATTTTGTTTGCATCGATCCAGCTGTGTTCTGGAAGTCCTAGCCATTTGACAAGTAACTTGTTGCCTTTTCTGCGGATAATTTTTTCTATGAGATATGTGTCAGGCTGTTTAGTTTTGCTGAGCTCTTGTTCATAGAACCTGCCTTTGAGAATTTCTCCTCGGTGATCCTTTATTATATATGTGTTAAGGGTCCCGGGTTTAACTTGAACCACTGTAAATAATTCAGTGCTCCAGTTTCTTGTAAAGCCTCTCTTGAATAAGTGCTTATATTTGCTGATTCTTACTTGATCACCCACCCTGTATTTGGCCTTTCTTGTTGTTGGCTGATATCTAGGATAATAAACAGTGCTGATCAATTTTTGCTCATCAGATGAAGTTACTTCAGAGGGTTTCATGTTGATTGTGGAATGGACCGAGTTGTTATATTTATGTAGAAGTTCTGGAAGAATATTAATCCATTTATAATTACCCTGAAGTGTGAATTGTTTATACATAAGATTTTTTAAGGTTCTGTTGAATCTTTCTACAATTGAGGCTTTGAGATCACTGTAACTCGAATAATGTTGTATTGCCTGGCTTTGAATAAATTGTTGAAACACTGAATTATAAAATTCTTTGCCATTATCTGTTTGCAAATAGCGCGGGGATCTTCCACTCTGATTGATGATTGTCCTGAGGGCTTCTGTAACACATTTTCCAGTCTTGGATTTGAGTGGCACAGCCCAGGCAAATTTTGAAAATGTGTCTATTACAGTGAGAAGATACTTGTAGCCCTTGTTGATTTTGTCTAAGTTTTTCAACTGCCCACTTGCCATTTCAATCAAGTCGCTTTGCCATAAATCATCTATGCTTTTTGTGACTACTGGGAGTCTCTTATAATTATGTCGGGCCTGTCTGTGTAATTCATCAACAATAATTTCTCTAGACATAATATGTAAACAAGAATATTGCAACTATGGGGTGTTCAGCAGCTGAGACTGCAGGATTTTCTAAATATAATTTGTCCCCTATTTGTATTTTAAATTCCAAAGAGCCATCATCTTCAACATAGGCTGTTTCTAATGTATTGGGATCTGTAAAATCCTCCAATTCTACACTGGTGATTTTCACTTTGTTATCAGCATTTGTTATTGATAAGGTGGGGTAGTGGTGTGCCTGTGGTTGAAGCCAATATTTGATCTTGATTGGTCTCAATGTGCCCCCAACAAAAAATTGGTAATAAAATTGTGCAGGGGACAGCATATATATTTTGCCACCTGGTGTAAATTGAGAATCATATTCTTTGTTGGGGATGCTGTACAATTCAAGAATTACTGTATGTTTTGGATTCTCGATTATGCCTGTTATTTCTTTTTCTGCTGTGAGCAATCTGCTTGTTACAGATTCAAGATGCTCATTGATGGTCCTAACAACATCATCATGGCCTGGCTTGATTTTTATGTCCACAACAAGTTTTTTGTATTGTTGCACAATTTCTTGGAGCTGGGTGGCAAAAACAGACAGAGCATTTGCTTGATTGGATTCCATGGTTCCTAGCTGTTGCTTGATATTAGCTACAATTTGTTGCAAATTTTCAACAATTGCCAATTTTGAATTTTGAGCTGTAAGATCATGGACCTGTCTTCTGATATCCTCAAACAGGGCATGCAGTTCATTAATATGTTGATTAGTTGGAAGAGTGGCCACTGCCTGAGTGAGATGTTTGATCTCTGCTTGGATATTTTTGATATCTTCTGATTTTAATATCCTATTCACTGCTCTCTTAATATTTTTAAGTTCCTGTGATGTAGGCAAATTTGATACTGTATTTTGTAAAAATTCAAGTGCCAATTTCACATTGTTTAATTCAGAAGCATCAGCCACATTTTGCATAGCATTTTGGAGCAGGGCTATATCTGCCTGAGAGGGTGTGGATTGTTGTAAAATTTCAAGTTTTGTTTGGATATCATCTATCAAGTGATGAAAATGAGATAGTTCAGATTCAGTGTTGAGGTTTTCAAGCTTTGTGATTTGTTGCTGGACACTGACAAGGGTATCTACAATCCCAGGCAATCGGGATTCAAGTACATTTGCCAAATCACTTTGCACTGCTGCTATTGTACCTTCAAGATGGGTTATGGAACTTTGAATTTTTCCAAAATCTTCATATGTTTCAAGTTGCAGCTTAATATTTGCTACACTCCGAGTTATTGCATTCAAAACATCAGAAGATGACAAATTGTTCATAAAAGTTTCAAGTGTCTCAATTTTTTCTTTAACCTCGGCTATGGCATTGTTCAGAGGGTCCAGATTAGGTATTTGGAGTGACTGAATCTGTTCTTTTAGAGTGGAAATCACTAGATCAAAATCTTCTTGTGATTTTATGCTTTTGACAATTGTTTGGAGTTGTGTCTGGACATTATTAATTTGCTCTTCTAATTGCTGTTTCAATTGCTCAGAGTTGTTAGCCTGGGTCTTAAATTTGGCTTGAAGAGCTGCTACAGCTTCTTCCAAACTTTGAAAATTATCTAATGTGGCCAGGTCAGTATATTTCTGAAGCAGCAATTTGAGTTCAGAATCAATTTTAAGAAGAGGGTCCATGCATTGTGATTGCAAATTTGTAATTTCTAATTGAAGGCTGGCATTGAGTGTAGTTTGTAAAGCTTGTAAATCACTTCTTAATTTCTTGACTCTGACATCAAGCATCAAAATCTCATCACTGTGATCTTCATGTCTTGTATGGCCAAAAATATCATTAGGCATTTTGTTTAGTAGTTATTTATTATAGAGTATCTGATTCTTAATTCTATAAAAAAGGGTATAAGCTTGTCATAAGATCCAGGGACCTCAATATATAAGCAGTCACCAGCAGAAACAGTATAAACAGTGCCAGAAACCATGTTTGAGTGCTTAATTCTATAAATATTTTTCCCTATTGAAATCTTGACATTGCCCTCAGGGGTTGTAATAAATTGTAATTGCCCACCAACAGGTAATTGGTAATGATTTAAATTATTGTTAAATATGTACAATATTTTGCCTGTTTCATCATCAATATCTGTAAGTATGCTGTTCAGATGAATAATTAACAAAGCACTCAGTTTAGATATTATATCAGAAGAGGGTTGTGGTGTTGGCAGCTCCATAATAGCCTGTTTTTTGAACCCAAATAAGTTCATAGGCATGTTTATTTATTTCAAATCATGCTCTGTGTTTGTGCATTGTTTGCCATTTTTCAAATCACAATGGCCCCATGGTAAAGTATGTATGCCACATGATAAAATGCATCTCTTATCATCATGTGGGTCCAGAGCCACTTTTCTTACAATGTTGCTAGTCAATAAGTGATCCACACTCTGGATTCTGGATTCTGATGTTTTGATTAAATTCTGGGATTTGATGCAATTTTCATAATCTTCAAATTGGAGCTCTTTTTCCACAGCTATTTTGCCAATACCCTTGGCTTTTTTGACAACAGCACTACATGTTTTAAAACTGTACATCTTGGCACTTAACCCAGCAAATTTCACAATAACATCACCAAGTGTCTCATCTTTTAACTTGCCAGGCACTTTTTTGTTGTGGTGGTGTTGAATCTCTTTATGTTCACTTGTATCAAAATATTTAAACAATTCAGGCTGGGAAATATCTTGATAAACATTTTCTGTTTTAATATCAAGAACAAAACTATCCGTGTCCATGTACATCAATTTTATATTATCACCATAAAAAGGTTTCAACACATCATAATACAATATGAACATATGTAATTTGGCCAATTCCAATATTGCAGCCCCTACATAAATAGGTTTATCAAACTTAATTTTTGTTTTTTTCATGTTGAAAAGTGCCATATTTTCATCATAAATTCTTCTATAATTGAAATTAGGCTTTGCAACCAATTTTTTGCTCAGGCTGGGGTCAGTAATTATTTTAACATCGGTATGTTTTCTGACATTTTCAATTTTTTTGCCATATACAGAATTAACCATCAATTTAAACAAGGCCTTATCAAATTGGCTCTTTGCAGATGTTCGAAGCTCTGTATTTGTATCAATGTATGATTTCAACCATTCTGAGTGCCTGAACCTCAAAACTTTGCCAATTTTGGTCACTTGAACACCATGTTTCATCAGGAACTGGATGTTTTTGTAATATATGACATAGCCTTGTTTTGGATCCAGTGTCATCATCAATTTCTTCTGTTTAGAGCCAGGTGAGCACTGAACCTCAGGAATTGGGGGCAGATCAGAAAATTTATTGTGCAAATCATCAGGAATTGTCAGATCAACCTCTAAGAAGAGGCCATAGTCACTGTCATCAAAGTCCTGAAGATCTTCAATATTAAAATCTTCAACCCATTCAAGCCCTGCATATGGCAATTTTTGCATCATAGCGTGACCATAGAGGCTGTTGGCATCTACATACAGTATATAATTTGATGGCAATGCTGGATCATAATTGGGAATATGCTTGTTATTTGCTCTGGCATATCTCTGGGAACATTGCACCATGCCTCCTCTTATACATTGCTCCATGAACAGATACATATCTTGATCTTGGATCAGATCCAATTGCTTTTTAGTGTTTAAAAACATTGCATCCCATGCTAGGCCCGGGGCACTGTAAAAATACACTGGGTCCAGCCCATAATTTTGCATTGATGATTTTCTGAATGCCTGCATTATATCAGCTAAGAGGGTCACATCAAGTTTCAAATATGCCATGTGATAATCACCAAATGTCTGGCATTTTAAATTGTTCCACATCAATTGGACATGGTGATAATCATCATCAGTGATTCCAGATCCTCTGATTTTGCTGTAAAACTCTTCTTGTGGTGGCAAAGAACATTCATCAAATTTAGAAAAATCTGTAACATAATCATATGGATATACACCCTTCCGCCTAATTAATTTCAGGTCCTGATTTGGAAACAATGCACATGTAATTTTGAATTGATCATCAGATAATTGAGTGGCCAGTGTAGCCAGGCTAGCAGATAAAATTCTGTAAGAATCAAGAAATCTTATGTGAATAGGAACACCATTAACTTTAATTATTTTGCTAATAGATATATATTTCTCATCATTTTCAGCTAAAATATTTAAATTCTGCTTGTCAAACCCCTCATATCTGATCAGATGATGGAAATCATAATTGGATGCTCCATGGCAAAATATGGGGACAAATCTTGGTCTCTTGATCTGAATATTACAGCTATTACACAGGGCCATTAAGAATTTACCATCTGTATGAGAATGGTGTTTCACCTTGATATTTGTATCTGAAAATTCAGAATCACATACCGGGCATTTTTCTGCATTGTTGAAATCCTCAATCTGTTTCTCTGTTAAAGGCAACATGGGTTTTGATTTTAATAAGATGTTAGATGCTATGTCACGGCACTCATTTTCTATTTTATGTGCAAATATTTTGATGGCATCTGGCCCCAAGTATGAATCTTTTTTAGTAACAACACCATCCTGTACAACTACATAACAAAAACTGGAAGGTTCATGTAGCTGGTATGGTGTAATTGAAGATTCTTCAGGATCTGGATTGCAGGATGCAAGAGATTTGAGAATTGATTCAAAATCACAGACAATATATGCTGGGTGTTCCAACAAGGCTTCAAACTTTTTGAATTTGCAATTTTCACTTGGATTGGGCATCACCATATGAACAGGTTTATGGTTCCCACAGTATTTCAGATGCTCAATTAACTTGTTTTTTGCAATTTCTGCACTCTCTTCACGAACCCCCTTCACCATTTTCCTGCCATCAAATACAGCTAAGCATCTTCTGCACAACTTGAATATTATATTGGATTTGTCTAGTTGTGTTCTCACTAAAGCTTCAAGATTATGTATCAGAGTGTAATGATATGTGCCATCCCCTTCAATTAAGAGCAAATCAATCGGAACAGCAGAATCATCATCAATTGTACTGATTCTGAGAGGTTCTATCAAGCACTTGCCACGGCCAGTGGAACAAATAAATACATTAATAGATAATTGTTTGCCATTAATATTCCTGGCCTTTTTTTCAAATTTATCAATATTCTGAACAGATATTGGATATTCTAAACACTTCATTGCATCGTCAAAAAAGTGTTCATGTTGTTTATAACAACTTATTCTCTCAGGATGCCTTGAAACTAGAAACAAAGCAGCTAATATACACCACAAAAAGCATTTCTGGTCGGTATTTTCTATATTAACCACGGCTCTTCTGTTTTTAATATTATCAGGTAATGGCAGATATGTAGATCCTTGTAATGGAGTGAATTCAGAAATATTAACATATAACTTGTGTGGAGAACCGCATAGGCTCCATCCAGACTCTTTTGCTGCAAATTCAGAGTGTTTAATATTTAATTGATCCATCAAACTGCTTATTATTTTGTCTGAATTTGTATTTGAATATACCGGTACAGTTTCTGTTTTGTGGGGCTGTGTAAATTTTGTGCCATTTGGCTTCTTATATTGTGTATACAATTTGAGGGACAGCTTATAAGAGCCATTTTGTGCATTTAGAATTGCCTGCAGGTCAGGATTTATACTGTTCAAAAAATTCTCAATACCACATCTTGGCTCTGATACAAGCCGATAATCTCTTAATTGGCTATTAAAACTGCTATGGATAGGTTCATAGCGTGGCTGCTTTGCAGGTCCAGCATTAACAGGTGCTTCATGCTTCCTTTTCAGACCAGATGTAGATGCTTGTGGGGGCAATGTTGATGACTGTGCAGAGCAAGTATCTTTATGTGTATATGTGAAGTATTGCATGTTATATTTTCTATGGCATTTGGGGCATATTTTTGTGGGTGTTTTGCATTTGTCTGGGTTACAATTCCTTTGGTGCCTGGCCCAATTGGGGCTGGATATATTCTTATTGCATTGATTACAATATTTTTGATTCGGCATTTTTGTTGTTGTTTATTATATACAATTTCCTGGGATACAAATCAAAATTCTATGCTGGATAAAAATATCAGTTGGGTTCAGCACTGTGCTTTGTGTGTGTGTGTGTGTGTGTATGTGTGTGTGTGTGTTAATATTTTTTGGCTTTGGTATTTATATAAAATTTCTTGGGAATCAAATTAAAATTCTATGCTTAATCAGTTGGGTTCATTGCAGACAAAAAAACTGCATAGCTCTATGTCAATTAGTTCTTGAGTTTTGTATTTAGGAACCACTTTGGCAGGAATAGAACTGCCCGGGCGGGGAGTATTAATCCCACAGCTCCGCGGCGCGGGAATCTGAGAACCTGCCCCGAGTATTGATCCCACAGCTCCGCGGCGAGAATAGAACTGCCCCGAGTATTGATCCCTGCAGAGGAACTGGCTGTGCCGCAGTGCCGCGGCGCGGGAATCTGAGAAACTGCCCCGAGTATTGATCCCTGCAGAGGAACTGGCCGTGCCGCAGCTCCGCGGTGCGGGAATCTGAGAAACTGCCCCGAGTATTGATCCCTGCAGAGGAACTGGCCGTGCCATAGGTTTTTCCCCCCCCTTTTTTTGCCAAAAATTTGGCTTTTATTGTATCAATATATATTGTTTCTATGACCTTACTTGGGTTATTCCGCCAAATTATATGCTTCAATTCTCCTATACTTTGGTGGAGCCTGTTCAGGTTCTGCCCCCCACTTGTGGGTTCCACTGCCGATCCAGCAATGGTGAAGAATCTGCACTGTGCCCTGGCTTATATAGATTTACAGAGCCAATAGGAGCCCTGCTTATTTAAACCAATCAGAAAACACCACATCAGCACATTATGTCATAACCATTTAATCAATTAATATTGCACAACATGATGAAATAGAAGTGTGCCGGGAAGTAAATATGTATGGATGTGGGTGGGTGTGGGTGGGTGGGGGGTGGGTAGGTGTGGGTGGGGGTGGGTGTGGGTGTGTGGGGGTGGGGGTGGGGGTGGGTGGGGGTGCATCTTGGCTTAGTTTTAAGTGCTGTGTTCAAAATAAAAATATAATGGCTGGTAGCTATATCCAAGCCTTATTATAATTTTTATTTCTCTATTCTGTCACTAATTTTGATCCTAGGATAATAATATTTATGGGGGTGACTCTGCATGGCCCCCAGAGCAACATACTGAAATTTTGAAAAAATCGATTATTTTATTTTTGCAATTTTCACTAGTTTTGATCCTAGGCCAATTATATTTATGGGGGTGACTCTGCATGGCCCCCAGAGCAACATACTAAAATTTTGAAAAAATCGATAATTTTTTGAATTTTGATTATCTCTGGAACCATAAATCCTAGAGACATGGGGTTTGTTGCTTTGACCTGGGCATTTCAAGATGCAACTTTTTGATCTCTATAAATTTTTCAAAATATCTTGTTGTTCTCTAGATCTTTAATAACTTGCCTATTTTTCAAGATATGAGCATGGGGGTTGCATATTTGAAATCTAGAAGCTGTTTAGAAGTTTTGTTAAAAAATCGATAATTTTTTGTATTTGAGATTTTTTCAAAAACTATCAGTACTGGAGACTTGAAATTTTGTAGGCATATTCTAGGCAAGATTCTCTACATTTTTTGTCTCTATAATTTTCCTGATATATGCAATATTTAAGCTGCAAATGCCTAATTTTTATAAATAGAATTTTCTGAAAAATGCAATATTAACAAAATTTTGAAATCTATACATGTTAGGGCACTATAGCAGTTACTATACTTAAGATATCATACAATATCAAGAAGAGCATATTTTTGACAGGATTATGGACAACAATCTCACAGAAGTGCCTTTTATAAGTGTAGGCAAATCACTCTGAGGGGGCTCATCCTTTCTCAGGAAATTCCCGAGGGCATTTTTACAAAAATCTTGGATTAGACAGGGTTCCACACTTGAGCAAAAAGCTCATATGCTCATGTTGAGCTTGTTTTAAGTGTAGCCAAATCTGCTTGAGGGGGGTTCATCATTTCTTGGGTTTATAATACCACCAATCCCACTACTGGGGTGGCGTGGGAATGACTGTTGTCTCCGCGGCATGCGAAAGTGATTGTAAAGCAATTGGGGCACTAATGTAAGATTTCTCTAACCGTTGTTGGGGTGTGGTAACAGGTGATTTGGGGGAACGACAGCAAGATATAATTAATAATGCCAATAAAATAAGTATGCCAAGAAGAGCTATTACGATGGATGCGATAATAGCATAATGAACTGGAGACATCTTGTTTGTAGGGGTCTGAAATGAGAAAAGAAAGGGAGAATTCAGCGATAATAGAACGAACTAAGTGATTACGAGACATTTCCTTCTGTAATATGTGTAAATGTCGTTTATAAAAGCAATTGCAAGAAATTTACGTGTCTTGTGGACAAAGGTTTAAGCGCCTTCGATTCGCTGCTAAAAAAAAAATTGAAAAAGAAGTGAGAAAGAGTAAGTAATAGATTTGTGTAATAGTTCATTAAAAAATAGAGTAAGTTTTAATTTCATGGGATATGAGCTATACCATGTTGTATGCTATCAATATTTGAATTATAAAATTAAAGAGAGAGTGGGAACATTTGCCTATATGTATTATATGCTTTATTAACATATTTAGTGCATTGCAGCTTTCAAAGAAGCAGTTCGCGGTACACCTGAGCGTAAATAAAAAAAAATTGCTATGGCTAAAAAGCCAAATGTTCAAGCAAGTTCTACGCAGTTCATTTGTTCTTTAAATCATTGATCTTGTTCTATCTTAGTTCATTCGTTCTTTATTTCTTTGTACTTTTTTCTTCATTTGAGCGTATATGTACCAGCAAATGGGGAAAAAAAATATTTGCTAGTTAGAATCATAAACACACTAAGTACTTATTAGTCAAATCAACTAAGTGATATGTTCTGACTATTACTATGCGTTTAAACGCAAATTATAAAATAACATTAAAATATCTGTAAAAAATAAATTATTAGGCAAGAGATGTATTATAAATGTTCCGACGATTGAGATAGCATTCTGTAATCCTGATCTTGTTAAAATAAAAAATGACCATGTTGTATTAAAAATAAAAATGAGTTCGTTCTAACGCAGAAATGCAGTGCGTGCACGAGGAGTGGAAGGAGGGGGGGGGGTGGATGAGCGTGAGAAAATGCTGGATCATGCATGTGCAATGTACGCAACGAGGAGCGAGGAGGCTAAAGCGAGTGACAACGGAATGGCGTGTTAATGAATGTTAGTGGGGTTATCATGGCACTAGTCGTAGCGGGCTTTAAGTCTAGAAATAGTAATAGTGTCAGTCTTTTGCTTATTCCTGCCGGCGATGTACGTTACCTCGTAGGAATTCTCGTTAACTTTACGAAGAATAGTTCCTTTGTACTTATAAGAGGACGCAAAGGCTTTTGACACGCCTGGAGTTGGAGTGGCATCTAGAATCCATACATGTTGTCCTGGTGAGTATTGTATTTTCCTAGAAGTGCTGTCTACGTACCTTTTCTGCTGTTCGTAACGCTTGTTCAAGTTGTCGTGAGCGGTCTTTCGTATGGATGTCAGTAGTTCAAGTCTCTGTGCGTTCGTCTGGGAAACATTGTCGGGGTTCGAAGGAAGGACAGCGTCAGCTAAGATCCTTGGGTTGTAGCCAAATAATGTAAAATACGGGCTCTGGAGGGATCCAGAATGGATTGTAACGTTGTGGCTGAACGCTGCGCTACCTAAATAGTCACACCATGAAGCTTTCTTTTCTAACACAAAGACTCTCATAGCTTTCTTTAAGTAACTAAATGAACTTTCAACTAATCCATTCGTGAAATGGGCACAAGTATCTACATATTTTAGTTGTACGCCTGTAAGATTAGCTAACTCTCGTAAGAGTAAACTTGAATTGGGTGTTGAACGATCTAAATAGATCGTTTCCGGGATGCCATGGACTAAAAAGACTTTCTCAACTAGGGCTGTTGCTATGTTTTGTGCATCGTGATTAGCCAAAGTAGCTGTAATTACATACCTTGTACAACTATCGACTACTGATAGGAAATATTTGTATTTGTGCGTTTTTGAAGAGACTAAAGGACCACATACGTCAATATGAATTCGTTGGAAAGGAATTTGGGCTGGTTGAAATGTTTGCAGCGTATGCGGTTTAGAACCTTGTGGTTTCTTTGAAATCTGACAAGGGATGCAATGTCTAACCTTATCGTACACAAATTTCTTCATATTAGGGAAGAAGTAGCGCATAAGCATTAAATTATATGTCTTTTGAGCACCTTGGTGACTTCCATTCATTTTGTGTGCATGAATAAGATCGAAAACTTGATTTCTTAATGCATGAGGAATACAAAGTCTATCCCTATTACCAGTTTTGATTTTATTAGTCCTGTATAAGACTCCATTTTTGAGTACATAAGAATACGAAAGCTTTTCTAGTTTAGGGTCACTAGCTTTATCTTTGTTTTCTAATACATCAATAATGTCTCTGAAATAGGGGTCTTTACGTTGTTCTGAACTAATATCAAAATCTGCTGCTTGTGCATGAAATACTTGGTGAAAAAATAAGTCATCATCATCATCATCATCTTTCTTGTCAAGATTAGTATTTTCTATAGGGTTGTCTTTGGGAATGACAGGTGACTGAGTGTTTACTGCAGCATTGGGAAGGACTACTGGATGCTGGCTCATAAAGGAAGCAGATGGTGTAAAAAGTACAGGCTTATGGGTATTAGGTGTCGTAGTGGTAATGTTCAAATTGATATAAGTCTTGGTTCGTGGACTTAACTGAACTGTGTTTGAAAGGGTAGCTTTTCCCTCATACACATTTACATTCTCAATTTGGGTAAATATGTCATGCGACAGCTGGTGAGTCTTGTACTTTGATCTTAAAATACTATAATTAGGAGTACGTCCTAAATGACAAAGAGTTATTGTGTTGTCTTTCAACGACATTTCGCACTTCTGCGTTCGTAAAAAGTCATTTCCTAAAAGGGGAGGGACGTTAGTTGAATCTACTATTCTAAATGGGTGCGAATATTTACGCTTTCCAATTATGATAGGAAGAACGACAATTTCAGACACACTCAGTTTCGATCCGGACACACCTTGGATTGTGGATTGTACTTTGTATGTTTTTCTTTCAGTAGGGAGAAGATGGGAAGGATAAATTGAGATTTGGGAACCCACGTCAATAAGTAAATCTACCTGTTTTCCTTGTATGCTACTATTAATAAAGTATAGGCCATTTCTCTCAATTATAGGAACTTTATCTAATCTGCTATTATCTTCGATTTCGTTCCTGCAAGTCGAAGACGATTTTAGTTTAAATCACTGTCTCGTTGTGGCTTGTAAAAGCAGTTGTCGCTCTCGTGATTATAACGACCACAAAACTTGCAAGCTGAGGTATTTGCATCGTCGCGATTAGCCTGATCTCGACGTTGAAACCTCTTGTTACCATTACTTCTGAACTGGCCTCTTGAGTTCGATCGAAAGTTACCTCTGTGATTAGCTCTAGAATTATTATTATTTCTGTAGGAAGAGGACTTATTATTCCCCTTGTTGAAACCTCTGTTATGTGCGTTTTGATTAGCCGTCTTCGCAAATTCCAGCACATTTGAGCAAAGATTGAAGAGAGAACTCGCATTGATCTCTTCGTTCGAAAAGAGAGACATGCTCGATATTTGTGACGAGAGTTTGTTAATTTCGTCACCAGAGGTAGCACTTGGAGCGTGTTCTACTCTGGGTACGGCTGGTGTCGCCGCGCAACGGGCACTATCAGAACTCGGTATATGATACATTCCTTGATACACTGTGTGGGAACTATTTACAGAAGCGGGATTGGACTGTAGACTTTGGACTTGATGTGTCAATGGTGGGAGAGAAGGAGATGGACATTGGTTGTATGGTACAAAGTGCTGAGTCAAGGTGTGAGAATTACTGGGGAGGGGGGAATAGACCTGTGCATGCGAACAGCTGTGAAGTGGTGATGGGATGAATGTCTGGGGTAAGCTTGCCTGAGCGATGGCCTGATCAATTTCCAATTTCTCTTCCAACATACGGGAATTAATTAATGACTGCTGGCGTTCGAAATTCTGTAGGTGGGCAATTAATTCTTCTGTTCTAGCAAAATGTTTGTTGGTTAAACAGCCAATGTATTTGGCTCGCAGTCCCGTGATGATATAAGAGAGAGTTTGTTCTTCAGTGGCGTTCGGGAAGTATTGCTGGACTAATGCCTTTTTAGCAATAACGTAGGTGTGAATGGGCTCGGTTACCACCTGTTTTCTCTGGAAAATTATCTGTACAGGATCTGCTGACAAGTATGATCCCTTAAATAGCGTACTTAGCTCGTCTTTGATATGGGTGTATGTCAAGTCTACAAAATTGGGTCGTTTCTGTATGTCATGAAAATAAGTTAAAGCGGTGTCCGTCAAAAATAAAGGTAACATCTCTTTACGCTTAGCTTCCGTCCATCCTGCGGCGTGTGCTACATTTTGAAACTTGAGGAAAAATGAGTCAATGTGCTTAGGGTCATTTCCGCTAAATGGTGCCGGGTATAATGCAGTTGGAATTGGGGTAGCCATGTTAGTCGTGGGAATTTCTACAGTTACGTTACCAGAATTATTAACAGTGTTAGAGGAAGTTGAAACGGGAGCCGGGGTACTCGCTAAGGGTTGGGGTCGGTTTTTGTCGGGTGTTGCTAGTCCAAGGACAAACTGAGGGTAATTTCTATTAGCAGACCTTAACCGTGTTAGTGGAGGGGAGTGAATTGGGGATAAAGGTCGTGAATTTATTGGATTTGCCGTGATTGCAGTTGCTAACTCTATGATTTGGTCGAGGGAGGAATCTAGGTGTTCGTGCAACGCTATCTGTGACGTATTCATAAACGAAGTTTCGTCGTGCTGACCAAAGAACAAATGAAAGTATGGGTATACAGTTATTTATGTCATTAATATATCGCTGGTCAAAGAAGTATAAGCAAGTGTTCTCATTCCTGTGTGAATGATGCTTGAATACATGTTATGCAGAAGAACTAGATTTTTGTTGAAAAAGGGGTGGCTCGGCATAAAAGAAAAAGAGGGGTTGTTTTCCATAGGGTAATACATAAAATTGTCACTGGGTCTGACGCATCTTAAGCGTACTGTGGGAGTATGAGTTGGAATTACTAAAAATTTACTTTAAAAATGCTCCCAAAGTGGGAGGGAGGGGTGGGAGGGAATAATTTAATGTAAAGCAATTCGTACAGGAGGGTACTTAATTGCAAAAAGGGCCTGAAGCAACTCCACCATGTTGTAAGCCCGTTTTACCTGGGCTCTGAGGTCACAGGGAAGTTTCATTTAAACATTTAGGTAGAGCTTAATAATGTTTGATGGCTGAACCTGCTCCGTAGGAGGGTAGAGATATGGAAAGTTGGTGTAAAAGGTTATTCACGCTTGTTCATACCTGGTAGATGTGTGTGTTGTCTTGTCCTAATGCTTCTCGCAGACCGATTCGTGACAGTTCCAAGGTTCTATCCAGCGATCCTCAGTTCACCAAGCCAAGCGATCCCTTGCGCCTTGTAGCATGCTAGGCAGCGGTAACTCCGTGTTCCATCGTCGTAGTTAGCAGTGTAACGTGTTGTAGAGTAATCGGACTAGTTATCCATGTAGCGTCGATGAGTGTCAGAATCAAAAGAGAGCTAGCTCCGGGTAGGAGCTTGCTTTTATCATTATAGGCGTCGAAAGGTTGTTAAACCTTTCGAACGCGGTAGATCCTGTTTAGATCCACGCGTTTGCCTTTCCAGTTCCTGGTTTTACGGAAGTTACAAGCTAGCGCATTCTTGGGATCACTCGCTGGTCGGACAAGTTCAGGAAATAAACAAGTGTGAATATTAACATGACGAGGTTTTCTCGGCCTAATGATCTCCATATCTCTACACTATATAAAAAACATGTGTCCCTATAGGTGTTACGTCCACTTTGTGCACAGTAAGGCTGATCCGAACCACTATGTGCCTCCACCGGGTATCGAACCCGGGACCCCTTGATTACAATGCAACGACGCTATTGGCATTTTGGATTTGAATTGTCCTAACATCGGGGAACATTCCGATAAAAATATTTTCTGTAGTGTTTAGTTCCTGGTTAGAGCGAACTTTTAGTGATCTTTTTTCTCCTTTGGTATAAATGGGTGGTGGTGCGGCCATTTTTATATGTAAACACAAGGAAAGAAATGACTTTGAAAGTCAAATATACACTAAGTCAATGAAAAATGAAAACTCCATTGACATACCCGCTCAGAAATCAGTGTGGCCAACCTAAAGAAAAATACAACAAAAGTGATTGATTGAGTTGGTGTTTTAAGTCTACTTTATGCACATTAAGGCAAATTGAGACTGAATTTACAGTTTAGACAACAAAAGTGCAGATTGTTATTGACCTACCCTCGTACGTAGAATGATTTCCGCATGCTTTAATTTTTTGGCATTTTGGATTTGAGTTGTCCTAACATTGAGGAACGTTCCTACAAAATATCTTTTCTGTAGTATTTAATTCCGGGTTGGAGACAAATATTAGCTAATTCTACCCTACTACAACTCATGTAGAAATTAAAGCTATTTTGATAACATCATGTAGGTATTAAATAAATGCATGACTAGGATATGGTATTCTTTAAATGTAACACTTAAAGTATTTAAAAATATGGCAATTATTTTTCTAATTCAACATGGTCAAGGCTTTTATTGGGAGTGGAAAGTGGAGGGGGCAGGGTGGAAAGTTAGGGATGCTAGGATGCCAAGTAGAGGGAGCCAAAATACTAACTCGCCCGGGTAAAAATGTTGTCTTGAGCTTTCTCTGACACTGCGTATATTCGCACAACTTGCAATTTTCAGCAACGCGTTGTTGAAGTCTGAACCGAGAAGTGATTTTTTTAGGGACGTGTAGTGGTAGTGGAAGGAATAAACACGGGCTGGATGTGACAATATGTATTGTTGTACAGTGGGATCCATGAGTATTACCGTGCAAATTGTCCATGACTATTTTCATTAATTTTTCTCTTGCATCCTGTGTGTTTTTAAGCGATGGATTTTTTTGCATGCTGATGCAGAAGTTGTGAACAGCTTGTTTTGAGTTTTCTTTTAATTCTTGAAGCTCTTATTGTGTCAAATAAAGTGCACGAACATGGTGATGGACAAATTGCACGGTAATACTCATGGATCTTACTTGGAGGATTCAGCTTCAAGTCCCGGTATCTTCTTGTCGCAATTGGCCAAAAGTAACGTAAAATTAGCAAATTAAAAACCCGATAATTGTGTTGAGATTTCTGATAATACTGCGTCTTCTCTTCATGCAAAATTCAATATTTTGTATAATATAGTACGAAATATTATTTATTTTATGTACATATGTAAACATGGAGCATGTATGATGTAATTGTAACTGAAACTGAAAATGTACCTGAAACAAGACACTTAAAATGAGAATGTTATTAATCATTTTACCAAGAACTTGATTTTTACTGTTACAAAGTAGAAAAAGAAACCACTTTTTTGATCATTATATTTGCTTGTCATAGGAAGAGTATTGTAGAGAATTTCTGCAGAACTAAAAGTTTTTTAGCTCTTTAACTAATGACGTAAATATTGATAGAACTATAATTTGATTACCAGTGACATCTATACATTTGTAGATTCTGTTCACGATTCTCTCAATTATTGCATTAGATTACCAAGGATGGACAGAGTTAAGTGCTTTCCTCATATACAGACAGATGGCGGGCTTGGACGACTACTGTAAATCTTCACACTGAGGAATTCAAGAAATTACCTGGCTATATTTTATTACAATATATAACGCTTTTTATTTCTCGTGCAAAAGTAAATAATGTTGTTTCTCAATTCAACAGTCCATAGTTTTTGTTGAATAAAATTGGATACACTTAATCTTTAGTAATTAACATTATTCATTACTGAAATATTTAAAGGGTTCAAAAAATTACTACACAAACAGATTGAGACTATATAACAGTTGTGCAAGAAGCTACACCTACACGTTACGATCATCCGCAATATTTCTGTGTGATATGGAGACCCTGCCTGTTATGTGTAGAAACTCTGAAACAGGAAAGAAGTTCGGATAATAAGTGGATACGAGCGAGCATCACTCAAGGAGCTGTTAAGTGCCAAACGTTTCTGCTAGAGGCCGTTGTGTCCCTAAAGAATTTCGTTCGTCATCTGGTTGCCCTATGCTTTACATTGGAGCGCGATAGGGTGGCTATTCAAACGTTATTTTCAACGAATGTAAGAATATCTCGTGTAAATCGATAACAAAAATATGTTTAGGAAACCTTTAAGATTATGTAGCAAGTCATAAGTTTCCGAAAATTGCAATCTCCTGAACCTAAGAATTAATATATCAAAGCGCAACGGCAGGCTAGCTCAGACGGGCTAAATATAGTACGTTTATGCACAAAGAGCACTAAACTACATAATTTTGATCGTCCCTAGCTGCCATGGGTCTATAATACAAAAATTTATACTTTTACACTATGCTTTTATGTTTCCTCTTGTTTCGACTTGCGAGTACGAGTAATTCAACGGCGGGAGTAGGAATCGGAAAAACTCCCCAAATTACAAAGAAATAAATGCATTAATGAGTAAACGCATGATTATTATTATACACTATGCCCTATCCGATAACTTAATATTAACATATCTTTTCTTTGTATTAAGCAGACATTTTTCCCATGTATTTTCGTCCTTTTTGTTTTGGGTTACAACAATTTTAAAATTATAATTCCTGTAAATAAGAAAGCCCTAGAGGTTACGAGGTCCTCCTCCGCGGTCTAAGGCACCATACTTTGGGCGGCGGCTGAAGGACGGCATGGGTTCGATCCCGGGTTCAGTCTCCGGGAATTTTCGGCCTGTGTATAGGACCGGTGGCAACCCACCATCGTGAGGAAATTGGGGAACTCCGAGTGAGTGAGCGTAATCCGTCCTACAACGGCTGGGGGTTGGTCGGGCCGACCACCCATCCCCCTAGTCTGGCTGCAGATCTCCACGCTCCCCTGCTGGCCCGCGTGGAAGGGAGGTCAGCAGTCGGTAGGTAAGCCAGGGCCCAATATTGGGCTGTACGCCTTTAGGATTATTATTATTATTATTATTATTATTATTATTATTATTATTATTATTATTATTATTAGAGGTTGGGAGACATGAAACAGAATATAAAATATTTTTTGTAATAACTATTCTTCTCGATAAATGTGTATGTATAAAACAGAGAACCATATTTACTAGCCATGAGGAAAAGTATGATATCATGTAAAAAAAAGAAGTTAGTTATTAATAACATCTATAAAAATAAAAGTACAGTCGTGTGGAATTATTATATATTATTCTTTACCATATTCACAAGAATAAAGCACTTAAATTGTGAAAATTGCAAGTGATGTTAAAAAGTGCTGTCCAAATTTCAAGTCTTTTTTAAGTTCAGATATCTTTTCTGTTGTTGACGATTGTCTTATTAAAATTCTTACTTTCACAGCACTGATTACACAGGGCCGCATGGATTCTGTTGTGGGTGTTTTGCATGTATTTGAACTTGCTGATGCTGAAACTGGCTTTAGTTTTCTCACATCACGCAAGAATGTTTTACAATTCACGATTTATATATGTGGGTTGTGGTATGCACGTTTCAGTGCAATTGAAGTGATTGTCGCTAGATGTCACTGGTACGTTTCAAAATTATTCAACAAGTAATAAAGACGAATAAGCTTTGAATACAGAGAACTTTTGTTTTATTTAAATTAATTTACATGTTTCTTGCCTAAATGCTGAAAATAATACTATGTAAAACATTGATATATCATTTGAAATTAATTTTATATGTAACTGTCAAAAGTCCTAATTTGCTTTTATGATACGTTGATCTCCTTCATTAACATTTGGTTGTTCAGTGTGGTACATTACTGTGGTGTGGTCATGGCATCTCATGGTTGTCTGAATAGCCCAGATGTGTTTTGCTACATCTGCGGTGAATTTGTTCCCCGGGTACAGAGACAGGAAATTACAGATTTTGTAAGAAGAGCATATTACGCATACTTTAAAATGAAACTAGGAGATCAAGATAAATCTTGTCCCCACAAATGGTATGTAGATCATGTGTGGAATCTTTACGAAATGGAACACGGGAAAGCGGCCATCTATGCCATTTGCAATACCCATTGTGTGGAGGGAGCCTCAGGATCACAGAAATGATTGTTACTTCTGTTCCTGTGAAATTGTAGGTCGAAATATTAGAAAAAAGAAGAGGATAGTGTATTCCAATATTCCCTCTGCAATGAGACCTGTGTTGCACGGTCCAGACTTGCCTGTACCGACACCTCCAGCAAGTCTTGAGTGTATATAAGTGATCCTGGTTCACTAAGTGATTCAGAGGAAGGAAATGAAATGGAAGATGACATTTATGACCCCCCTCACGGATCTCGTGACCCTATACCGTTCACTCAAAGCGAACTCAATGATTTAGTTAGAGACCTAAATTTATCTAAAGAATCAGCTGAGCTTCTTGGTTCCAGACTTAACGAAAAGATCTTGCTGGCTTGTGGAACATTTTCCTGGTACATACACCGAGAAAAAGAGTTTGTGCCTTATTTCTTGAAACAAGATTCTCTCGTGTTTTGTTGTGATGTGTCCGGTTTGCTTACTAAGTTAAATTTTCCTTGTCTTTCAACTGATTGGAGGCTTTTCATTGACTCCAATAAAACAAGTTTAAAATTTGTTCTGTTACATAATTGAAATAAGATCCCCTCAGTTCCTATTGCTCATTCTGTGTCACTAAAAGAAACCTACTGCAATATGCAACTTGTTCTTAATAAAATTAAATATGAGGACCATGGTTGGTTGGTGTGTGGTGATCTTAAAGTTTTGAGCATTTTACTTGGACTACAATGTTGATATACGAAAATGCCATGTTACATCTGTGAGTGGGATAGCAGGGCACGAAATTACCACTGGGAAAGAAAAGAATGGCCAATACGGAAAACGTTGAACCCGGGTTCAAAGAACATCGTACAACAACATTTAGTCAGTCCTGAGAAAGTTGTACTTCCCCCTCTTCATATCAAATTAGGGCTGATTAAACAATTTGTGAAGGCACTTATCAAGGAAGGACAATGTTTCCAGTTCATATGCAACAAATTTCCATCCCTGTCGTACGGCAAAGTGAAAGAAGGTGTTTTTGTTGGACCAGACATTAGGAAATTAATGAATGATAAAGACTTCGAGGAAACAATGACTGTAGCTGAAAGAGATGCTTGGATAGCATTTAAAAGTGTAGTGTTGAACTTCTTGGGGAACCACAAAAGTCCTGATTACAGAGAAGCTGTTGAGAATATGTTACTTAAATTTCAAGAGCTGGGTTGTAACATGAATCTCAAATTACATTCTTTGCATTCACACCTTGATAATTTTCCACAAAATCTCGGTGAATTAAGTGAGAAACAAGGTGAAATGGTTCCATCAGGACATGAGGGATATGGAGAAAAGGTATCAAGGACATTGGAGTGTTAGCATGATGGCTGACTACTGTTGGGCATTGTACAGAGAAACGCCAGAAGAAAATCACAAGAAAGTTAGGAAAGCTTACAGAAGAAAGCCTAAACAGAACTGAAAAACATGCATTGTGTAATGATTTTCTTGTGTGTATATTAGGGATGGGACCGATTAATCGGTACTCTATCGGTATCGGCTGATATAGGCATATCGTTGTATCGGTTTATCGGTAAAATTACAGATTATTTTACCGATCCGATATATTGATAAATATCTTATAATTTAGTGCAAAATTATGCCATTTTGTTGTAATTTTTATGGATAATCTCCATGCCCTACTTCCTGAAAAAGTAAATGTCTAAATATTCAACTTCTTTTGCATTGCAATCAGCTCGAAACACACATATATTACGGAGATCAATGAAAATTTCAGGGACTTCAAGGACCATTTTTAATTTTATATCGGATCGGTAGAATATCGGTTATCAGTATCGGTAAATTTTATATCGGTACTGTATCGGTATCGGCCAAAATTTCATATCGGCCCATCCCTAGTGTATATTATATACTGCTATATGTCGTTTTCTATATTACATGGGTCCTTTGTGTCTGCCTATATTAATTTTAAAATAAACATGTTGGTGCGTTTAGTATGATAAGCTACTTATTCTGATTGAAGAAATGAAAAATTATAATAAAACAGTATGCAATATTGGACAAAGCCCACATTTTGAAATTTGATTTGTAAGGAAACTTTGCGTGATAGAGAAAAACGAATTTCATATTCTTGATCAGCATAGCACAAATAATAAAGTTCACCCATTAAACATAAAACAACATTACATTGAATTTAATTTGCGGCCCTGTGTTATTTATCTATCATGTTCCGACATAATTTCTGAGGTTAAGATGAAGTTAAACTTGCAATTTAATGTAATAGCAGAACGTTCAACATTAAATTCCCATCAAAAGCGTGGGGACACAACAGGGGTGCTGCCACCTACAATCGTTTGCTTTGACCAGGCCCATTGCACGAGGACATGGACTTTCTACATCTGCAAGAAATCTTTGACTCAATGGCCATAAACTTTGTAGAGGACTAGTGAAAGCTTATTATTTACCATAATGCAGCAATACAGTGTATTGGAACCTATGCATTCAAAGCGACAACCCGCCTCCAGAGGGCTATTGCCCATACGCGCTAACGTTTGGGGTGCAAGGCACTTTCTGCCCCCCCCCCTCCCCCCGCCCCGACGAAAATTTACGTAGAAGAACACATTTTATGTATATTTACGTATATAAGGTATTGATTGAGTTGGTGTTTTTAAGTCCAATTTATGCACAGTAAGGCAAATCGGGACTGTACAAACAGTTTAAAATGGGATCCGAACTACAATGTGCCTCCACCGGGTATCGAACCCGAGTCCCCCTGGATTACAAGGCGATGACGCTACCACTACGCGGGGAGGCCCTATATAAAGTATTGTTTATGCGGATCTTGCTCCCCCAAAATACCGTCCTCTCCCCAAAATGTATTTTAAGTTGGCGTCTCTGCTGCTGCCTAATGGGCAGGCGCTGATTTTATGGTGATATCCCAACACAGGAAGTGCCAACTAAGACACTGTGACCCAAGTTCCCAACTCAGGAATGTTTCAAATGGAATTACTCTCAACTCAGGGAGCGTTTCTAATTGCTTCGGGAAGGAATAGGGTTACGACCTGATTTTGAAAGGTTCTTATCCTTTCTGAAATATTATATATTTATATATTTATTTATTCCAAGTTTCAGATACAGCACATCTATGGCCATTTTACACTGAAAACTTAAAAAAATCAACAAGAACAAGTCAAGATGGTTTTAGGTAAAAACAAAGTAAATATAAACATGATAAGACATTAACAAGGAAACAAACAAAAGATTTACATATTCATTCTTAGAGAAGATCGGAAAATACTTTCCAGGGGCAAAAATGTTGATGTTTGTGGGTAGTTTATTATAGAACTGGGGCAGCCTGTGGAATAGAGCGCGCTGTATAAGGGAAAGCCTAGCGGTAGAGTTGCGGAACAATTCAGTATTTCGGGTCGATCGAGAGGGAACTCTGAAGTTGAATTCTGAAAGTAGAAATTCAGATCATAATTTTCCATTGATGATTTTATAGAAAAATTTCATATCGGCCATATTGCGTCGGGTCTGCAGTAACTGAATGTTAGTCAGGATGTCAGGTTTCTGAAGATGCCGCAGAGAAGGAATTCTATGACGAACAATGGCGGTAAAGAAGCTGAAGACTGAATCCATGCTAGAAAGATTTGTATTGGAAACCATAGGCCAGACTGGAGAACAGTATTCGAGAATCGGAGAAATTAATGACTTGAAAAACAGGCTAAGAGAAGTTGGAGTATCAATTTCAGTGAATCTGTAGAGGAGGCCTAAGAGGCGCATTGCACTTTTAGTTGTAGCTGCGACGTGTTCCTTAAAGTTCAGTTTTTCATCTATGATAACACCTAGATATTTTTGGGTCGTAACTGTAGTAATATAATTGTGTTCAAGAACATAGTGAGAATGTATTTTGTTCTTTTTTAAAGAGACTGTGAGGAAGGAACATTTCTGCGGGTTAAGTTGTAGATTCCACT
Source organism: Lepisma saccharinum (assembly GCF_977018435.1). Taxonomy (NCBI): domain Eukaryota; kingdom Metazoa; phylum Arthropoda; class Insecta; order Zygentoma; family Lepismatidae; genus Lepisma; species Lepisma saccharinum. Next base: position 43,412,639 of record NC_139246.1, read on the forward strand.
GCTTACACCATGTCACTAGTTCGGAAAGAGCATTCTGGAGAATCACAGCATCTTGTGTGGTTGAGATTTCTTTGAAAAGTTTACAGTCGTCAGCAAACATGAGTATATTGACAGGAAGTGAGGAAAGTCTTTGAGGGAGATCGTCCATATACAGGATGAACAAGAGAGGGCCCAAGATGCCCCCTTGTGGCACCCCAGACAAGATAGGAAGAAAATCAGAAGAGGCGCCTGGAAGGGTGACACGCTGTGTCCGTGAGTGTAGATAATCCTGGATTAAGGAGAGAAATTTGCCATGAATGTTGAATCTAGTTCGTAATTTGTGAATAAGAAGAGCATGGTTTATTTTGTCAAAGGTTTTTGAAATATCCAAGCATATCACATCTAGCTGGGAATTTTTGGAAATAACCTTAGTGGCATGTGAAAGAAGAACTGAAAGATTTGTCAAGCAAGAGGTACCTGGAAGAAATCCGTGTTGGTCAGTACTGATATGCAGAGATGTAGATCTGAATAATCTGTCCTTAATGATTTTTTCACAGATTATTGACAGAGGTGATAGGAGTGAAATTGGTCTGTATGATGTAACACTATTTTTATCTCCAGATTTGTGAATGTGTACAACGTTTGCTTTCTTGAAGATCTGAGGAAACACGCCTTCAGAGAGATAGATAGAGAGAGAGAGAGAGAGAGAGAGAGAGAGAGAGAGAGGTTGAGCCAAGAAGTCAGCAGTGTTACGGAGGAAAATTGTGGGAATTTCATCTGGTCCTAAAGAGCGGTGTATGGGTAATGAGGCAAGGAGTGATTTAACTTCTTGAGAAGAGGTTTTGATAGTGGAGCGAGAGTGTGAACAGACCGACTGCACGTCGGGGAGTGGCTTGGTTGTAGCATGCGAGGTGAAGTTTTCGTGAAAGAAATTGTTGAATAAGTGCACTCTTTTATCTCCACAGGCTGTTTCCTGTGTGTTATATGTACATAAAGAACCCCCAGCTAGGATATATATACACATTACATATGCTGTATCCTTACAAAAAATATTTGGACCTAAATGAGATGAGGTGACAGGTGAGTGGAGAAGATTTACATATTTTAAAACTGCACAGTTTGTATTCCTGTCCATATATTATTAGAATAATTAAATCAAGAAGACTTAATTGGGCAAGCCATGTGACACGAATGGGAGAGCAAAGAAGAGTTGTTGGGAAACCTGATGGTAAGAGATCTGCAGGAAGGCCAAGACGAAGATGGAGGGATAACGTTGTGATGGACCTAAAGGAAATCGGTAAGGATGGAAAAGATTGGATTGATCTTGCCCAGGATAGGGGCAGATGGAAAGCGTGTGATGCTGCAGCCATAAACCTTCTGGTTTAGGAAGATTAGAGAGTTAGTTAGGTACGTTACATATATCTGTTGCACCACATGCATTTGAGAGCCAAGTACAACGACAGCCCGATTCCTCTGTGAACTCACTTAATTGACCCGTATACTCATAGGTGAAAAAAAACAACCCGTAATCATTTTCACCCGAGGGCGTGGGCTTCGGACGAAATCAATTAGCCAAACCGAAAGGTGGGCGTCGCAGTGTTCAGAAAAGAGAGTTGACATGATTAGCGCGACGCTGTAGTTGACACAGTTGTGGAGGAAAACAGGGCATCTGCATTCAGGCGAGGTTCGAATCTGTGCCGGTCATTAGTCAGTGCAAAAGCTGCTCATTCATCACAGCAAGGGGGAAAGGATTTGCATAGAGATTGAGAGTTCTTTAGGAAGGAAATTAGTTTTCGAGTGCCTTTGTTTTACGATTTGAAACACAGATTAAGGTATACAAGCAGATCTTCAACTAAGGCAGGAAAACCGGTGCACAGATCTCCCACTGGGAATCACCATTCGCAAGAAGTTTTGTAATCCGCTAAAAGGCGCTGAGAGCACCACTCGCACTCTTGCTTCCACTTCTTCTACCAAACAGAATAAGAGATGGCGCTGCTGAATTTCACCGCTAATCTGTGGTTGAACACTTGTTTCAGGCAGGGGTGCCCATCGCCCCCCAGGCCAATGGCGCATCCCCCCCAAATCATGTCATGTGTTCCCCCAAATCATATCATTCGCGCCCTCAAACCATATCGTAATCCCCACAAAGTATTTAATTACGACAGCGTGTCTACCGAAAGTAACTTTTTTCTTAGCTTTACTGAACACTATACTTGATCTACCCTTCCTCCATAAACAAGAGTGCCCTCACCGCTCCTAAAATCATTAATCATAATCCCCCAAAATAGTTTGGATGAATACGTAATAATTGAGGCCTATTTGAATGAAATGCCATGTTAAACTGTACATATTTTTTAATTGTTCGATATTCCAAAAAAAACTTAAAGCTAGCACATTGATTGGTTAAATGTAGAAAATTAAATTATGTAGTGTTTGTGAGTGGGGTTTATAAAATTCAGAATTTGATTATTTAACACAATATTATAAAGATAGAAAATTCATCCTTGGCAAACCAAATAACATGATGCAGCCGTATAACTGATTCAATTATTGTTGCACAAGACATTACAGAGCCCTAGCTAGAAATTCTTAAGCCCTGGGCGATAATATAATACGGTTCCTCTTTTAAAGAACTCACCCCCTCCTTCGTTTTCTTGGGGTAAATATAATTATTTTAGTAACCCATAACAATAATTACGTGGATTTTATCTTCAGTGCAAATTTAACTTGTTAAATAAAATTTTCCTGTGAGAAGAAGTTGGAAATGCGGATTCGATACATTTTTGTTTCAAATGATGCACCTGCTTTAAATTAAGCAGTATACCAACACTAAGCATTATATTTTATGAAGTGATGTTATTAATGAATATCGAGAATATCGCTTATGTCTTGTTATGCAGCTACAGTATAAAACTTCACATTCCTCTTAGTAAAGCGCCAACACACATTCTCGTAATTCAATAATGCGACCGAAGAGAGCAAAATAATTTTTAAATCCATTTCTTTGCAGGCTTTCAAGAATATTGATTGAATGGGATGTCAAAACTTTCTTAGGATCAAGCTATATGTATTCTTTTCAAGCTTCCCTTTTGGCACGTTCGGGGTCGATAATGTGTGGATACCATATCGCTAAATACAGTCTTCAAAATTTAATGTTCGAACTCTCTCTCCACTACAGAAATCTCTCGACAATTTAAGATTTAACACTTTATCAAGAGCTTCCTATCTTATCTCCTCCTTTAAATTTAATTCTAAATCTTACCACCAAAATTTTCATGCAAATTTTAGACTGAGCCTACTGTTGATATTGAAGAGTGGATATTGCTTCCTCAAAAAATTAATTCTCTGTTTCCACACCAGAATTTCCGCAACAGTCTAAGACAATAGTAATACACAAGAATTGAACACCCCCTCAATATAATGCTCAATCCCCCTATAACTAAAATACACGTCATAATCTGAGACCTAGAGTTGGATACTGTCTCTACAAACGTTTAATTAAGAATCCCCCCCAGAACCCACGTGTATATTAAGGCCTAATTTTATGTGAGAGTTGGATATCCTCCCCCTTTTTCGATTTTTGGACAATACCTTAAACACTTTCTTTTCTTCATCTAATGGATTAAATATGGAGTATTTAAGGTGTAAAGTGTTTACATATATTTTGAAAAAAATATAAATATTGAATTTTATATTATTTGAAGGATAAAAATTTCCCCAAAGTTTCGATGGCCCAGCCTGCCCCATAATCCCCCCTGTGGGCACCCCTGTTTTCAGTTTGACTTATTTGTCAGCTGCAACTGTCTCAGGTGACGTCTTGTTCCTCGTTCCGGTCTATGATATTAGCCTCATCCAAGTCGCTGCACTTCTTGACACTAGGTGTAGTGCAGGTGTAACCCGGTGTCAGGCTGGTGCAAGGAAATAACGTTCAACCAAGTAGACGGATAGCGGTGTTCAAGTTCAAAAGATTCAAAAAATTCCTGTCTGCTGCTTTAAACGTTCACTTGATTTGTTATTACACAACACGTGATCACGCACCTCTCCAGAACGTAGTGCAAACAGTGCAGACACCAAATCAACAAAGTAGACGAGTGGGTGTTGCACCATGTAACCAACTACACGCGTGAGTGCAGAGAGAGTCAAAGAGTGCAGCGAACTAGACGGGGCTATTACCACTTGATACCAAATCAACGAAGCAGACGAGTGGGTGTTGCACCGTGCAACCAACTAAACGCGCGAGTTCAGAGAGTCAAACAGTGCAGCGAAATAGACGGGGCTATTATCACTTGATACCAAATCAACGAAGTAGACGAGTGGGTGTTGCACCGTGCAACCAACTAAACGCGCGAGTTCAGAGAGTCAAACAGTGCAGCGAAATAGACGGGGCTATTACCACTTGATACCAAATCAACGAAGCAGACGAGTGGGTGTTGCACCGTGCAACCAACTAAACGCGCGAGTTCAGAGAGTCAAACAGTGCAGCGAAATAGACGGGGCTATTACCACTTGATACCAAATCAACGAAGTAGACGAGTGGGTGTTGCACCGTGCAACCAACTAAACGCGCGAGTTCAGAGAGTCAAACAGTGCAGCGAAATAGACGGGGCTATTACCACTTGATACCAAATCAACGAAGTAGACGAGTGGGTGTTGCACCGTGCAACCAACTAAACGCGCGAGTTCAGAGAGTCAAACAGTGCAGCGAAATAGACGGGGCTATTACCACTTGATACCAAATCAACGAAGCAGACGAGTGGGTGTTGCACCGTGCAACCAACTAAACGCGCGAGTTCAGAGAGTCAAACAGTGCAGCGAAATAGACGGGGCTATTACCACTTGATACCAAATCAACGAAGTAGACGAGTGGGTGTTGCACCGTGCAACCAACTAAACGCGCTAGTTCAGAGAGTCAAACAGTGCAGCGAAATAGACGGGGCTATTACCACTTGATACCAAATCAACGAAGTAGACGAGTGGGTGTTGCACCGTGCAACCAACTAAACGCGCGAGTTCAGAGAGTCAAACAGTGCAGCGAAATAGACGGGGCTATTACCACTTGATACCAAATCAACGAAGTAGACGAGTGGGTGTTGCACCGTGCAACCAACTAAACGCGCGAGTTCAGAGAGTCAAACAGTGCAGCGAAATAGACGGGGCTATTACCACTTGATACCAAATCAACGAAGCAGACGAGTGGGTGTTGCACCGTGCAACCAACTAAACGCGCGAGTTCAGAGAGTCAAACAGTGCAGCGAAATAGACGGGGCTATTACCACTTGATACCAAATCAACGAAGTAGACGAGTGGGTGTTGCACCGTGCAACCAACTAAACGCGCGAGTTCAGAGAGTCAAACAGTGCAGCGAAATAGACGGGGCTATTACCACTTGATACCAAATCAACGAAGTAGACGAGTGGGTGTTGCACCGTGCAACCAACTAAACGCGCGAGTTCAGAGAGTCAAACAGTGCAGCGAAATAGACGGGGCTATTACCACTTGATACCAAATCAACGAAGCAGACGAGTGGGTGTTGCACCGTGCAACCAACTAAACGCGCGAGTTCAGAGAGTCAAACAGTGCAGCGAAATAGACGGGGCTATTACCACTTGATACCAAATCAACGAAGTAGACGAGTGGGTGTTGCACCGTGCAACCAACTAAACGCGCGAGTTCAGAGAGTCAAACAGTGCAGCGAAATAGACGGGGCTATTACCACTTGATACCAAATCAACGAAGTAGACGAGTGGGTGTTGCACCGTGCAACCAACTAAACGCGCGAGTTCAGAGAGTCAAACAGTGCAGCGAAATAGACGGGGCTATTACCACTTGATACCAAATCAACGAAGCAGACGAGTGGGTGTTGCACCGTGCAACCAACTAAACGCGCGAGTTCAGAGAGTCAAACAGTGCAGCGAAATAGACGGGGCTATTACCACTTGATACCAAATCAACGAAGTAGACGAGTGGGTGTTGCACCGTGCAACCAACTAAACGCGCGAGTTCAGAGAGTCAAACAGTGCAGCGAAATAGACGGGGCTATTACCACTTGATACCAAATCAACGAAGTAGACGAGTGGGTGTTGCACCGTGCAACCAACTAAACGCGCGAGTTCAGACAGTCAAACAGTGCAGCGAAATAGACGGGGCTATTACCACTTGATACCAAATCAACGAAGTAGACGAGTGGGTGTTGCACCGTGCAACCAACTAAACGCGCGAGTTCAGAGAGTCAAACAGTGCAGCGAAATAGACGGGGCTATTACCACTTGATACCAAATCAACGAAGTAGACGAGTGGGTGTTGCACCGTGCAACCAACTAAACGCGCGAGTTCAGAGAGTCAAAAAGTGCAGCGAAATAGACGGGGCTATTACCACTTGATACCAAATCAACGAAGTAGACGAGTGGGCGTTGCACCGTGCAACCAACTAAACGCGCGAGTTCAGAGAGTCAAACAGTGCAGCGAAATAGACGGGGCTATTACCACTTGATACCAAATCAACGAAGCAGACGAGTGGGTGTTGCACCGTGTAACCAACTAGTCGCGCGAGTGCAGAGAGAGTGAAAGAGTGCAGCCAACTAGACGGGGCTATTACCACTTGATACCAAATCAACGAAGCAGACGAGTGGGTGTTGCACCGTGCAACCAACTAAACGCGCGAGTTCAGAGAGTCAAACAGTGCAGCGAAATAGACGGGGCTATTACCACTTGATACCAAATCAACGAAGTAGACGAGTGGGTGTTGCAACGTGCAACCAACTAAACGCGCGAGTTCAGAGAGTCAAACAGTGCAGCGAAATAGACGGGGCTATTACCACTTGATACCAAATCAACGAAGCAGACGAGTGGGTGTTGCACCGTGCAACCAACTAAACGCGCGAGTTCAGAGAGTCAAACAGTGCAGCGAAATAGACGGGGCTATTACCACTTGATACCAAATCAACGAAGTAGACGAGTGGGTGTTGCACCGTGTAACCAAGTAAACACGCGAGTTCAGAGAGAGTCAAAAATTGCAGCAAACTAGACGGGGCTATTACCACTTGATGCCAAACAACGAAGTAGACGAGTGGTTGTTGCACCGTGTAACCAACTAGACGCGCGAGTGCAGAGAGAGTCAAACAGTGCAGCGAACTAGACGGGGCTATTACCACTTGATACCAAAACAACGAAGTAGACGAGTGTGTGTTGCACCGTGTAACCAGCTAGACGCGCGAGTGCAGATAGGGTAAAAAAGTCAGCGAACTAGACGGGGATATTACCACTTGATACCAAATCAACGAAGTAGACGAGTAGGTGTTGTACCGTGTAACCAACTAGACGCGCGAGTGCAGAGAGAGTCAAAGAGTGCACTAAACTAGGCGGGGTATTCTTGGAATCGTGACCTTCATAATGGAAGGGCTTGGGTGTAAAACATTGTAAGTGACATTTTGGTAATTTTTTAGTTACAAAGAGAAATCCCAGATAGCATATAAGCTTGTGGCAAGCTTGCGATAGCTTCTTTTTAGATTGTCAAGGCAAACTTGACATGGCAAGAGTAGACCCAAATGGAGAATTCAACGCCCGAAGGTGGAGCTCGGTGGAGCTCGCCTTAATGGTTTGCTCTTGTAAGGCATAAGCTCCATTTTCTCGCAGTGTTGCCAACACCTTACTCGAAAAAAATCACCAAGGTTTTTTTCTTGGTCTAACCTAACCTAAAGCAAGGAGCTGGCAACCTTGCTTGAGGCTTGCCTTACAGTGCATAAAGCAATTTTTGCCAACCTACTGGTACCCTTGCCAACACCTACCTACAGCCTTTTTTTTTTTCTTCTTACTTGGCAAGGGCTTACACTGGCGTAACATACACACACTGGGCAAGGAGAGCCGGCAACAAACACACACTGCCGTAAAAGAGAGAGAGATGGATGGATGGATGGCAACACAGTATGTGTGTGCGTGTGTGTGTATAATATGTAGCATTATTAACTAGAGTGTGTTGGCAACCTACCTACAACTAAAAAAAAGATAGAGATGCCAACGTTGCTGTAAGATGAAGAGAGAGAGAGACCTATAGCTGGCAACAGTGGTGAGCGAATGCACCTTATCGTAAATTTTTTCCAAGTCCCGGGGGCCAATGTTTATATATATATCGTGACCTTTGTAAACCTCTCTCGCGGGAACGATGTGCCACACACGCGCGCGCGCGTGCCTCTCATTATTTTCGTATTGTGACGCAAACAAACAAATAATAATTGTTGTTTTTTAGGATTCCTGGCCCCTATAACCTCGCCAGGGTGCGTGGTGCCCAACCAAAAAAAAAGTAAAAGGTTTTCTAAGGGCTGCGGTTCTAGATAACCACACCTCTGTAGAGTTTCACGTGAGATCGAATTTCTTCCGGAATGTCTTTCAGTTCGTACATCTGACCGTACATGCTGTTCATTATCAATTTAGCTGTGTTTTGTTTCGCGTCTATTTCAAACAATTTGCCCGGCAGCAAGGTCTCGCAATTTTTAGCTTCTTTGATTTTTTTTACGCAAGGCCATGTCCTTGCGAATGCACGTGGCGCGTTGAGCGTGTGGGGCGAGAAATACACGTGAAGATCCGCTTCCGTGCAGCCGGTTGGGGATTCGTGTCGCCGCGATAAACATCGACTTCCGTGCCCTGCTGCACGGAAGCGGATCTTCACGTGTATTTCTCGCCCCACACGCTCAACGCGCCACGTGCATTCGCAAGGAAAAGGATATCTGTGGTATCGATGTAGGTCAGATCAAACACAGTAATGTGAAAGCTTCTGCACAGAAGAGTAACGTTTTTACAACTGTACGCGATTATACTACTGTTTTGTGTGTGTTAAATTGCTAGCAGATTTTTTGTAGGTAAGTTTTGTTTCTTGTTATTTCTCTTGCATGTGTGTGTGTGTTAATAATAATAATTGCGAGTTGTGTTAGTGAACACGAAGTGGTGTTTTGATTAAACAACGAAATTACGCTAAACAAAAATATGAGCATACATAACGTGCGCTTGAAAAAACTATTCTTCATCGCGAATAACATAAAAGTGAGGTAACAATCGGAGGGAGGGGAGGGACGATGATTATGATCATGTTAGTTTACTCATGGTGGATGGTATTGACGCGTGTACTCTGGGTTGGATTTGTTTTTTGTTTTTTTTTAAGTCTACTTTATGCACAGTAAGGCTAATCGAAACTGGACCTACAGTGGGATCCGAACCACCTCCGCCGAGTATCGAACTTGGAGTTTAAAATTATACAAGTGTACAGGGGTAACTTTATCTTTTTGAATTTGTTGATACTCTGGGTTGGATTTGTTGTTTTAAGCCTACTTTATGCACAGTAAGGCTAATCGAAACTGGACCTACAGTGGGATTCGAATTATACATGTACACAGAGGGAAACTTTATTTTTTTTGTCTGTGAAGGTTCTAAGGTTTTGTGAACATGTTGGAAAAGCACTAGTATATACATAGAGCAAAGTTACAAGGTTCTACGTCCCATAAGAGTCCTATTGGAAACATAATGATTAGTGCTTAAACAAGAACATTTTCATAGTTTCACACCTCTACTCGAATGGTAGAAAAATATACTAGTAGGCAATAAAATCTGAAGAAGATTCGTGTCTAGCAAAAATAAGCTAAATAGAATTACACATGCATGCAATATTTATTGTGCTTTTTCTATCTACAATCATATTTTTCTTATATATTTTTTTTATTTTTTTTATAGGGTTGACTAAAGCACATATTTGAGGAAGACAACACCACCCATATATAAATAAAGCCCTCAAACTAACACTAATTAGAATTAGCTTACAAAATTTTTCTCATAAGGCATTTTTGTTTTGTAAACACTCTACCACCAACAGATCACATATAAATAAACATACCCCGAAAAAAAAAAAAAAAATGCGCTCCATGAAAAGTTGCCCTGTTTGCAAAAGAACCATATCAAGCCAACATTTTGCAAGACATTGTCGTACCTGCGTGCCAGGCAAGCATTTGGCTGCCACTGAACTATGTTCCGGATGCAATAAACACATCACAATTGCGTATGCCAAGAAGCATAAGCTTACTTGTCTAAGCGAAAGTACATCTGGGGCCCAGCCTTCGACCTCCACCAAGAGGAAGGCAGAAGCAGCCTCCATCAATGCTCCACCCGCCAAACGCGTCAAGCCTGCGATGAAAGCAGACCGGTCTGCTTTCGGAGGAATATTAGAAGATTACGTCCGATTGTCGGATGGCTCTTGCGATGTTCGTAGCTTTTTAGAGGAGAAGCGAGCAGAGATAGTTTCTATTCTTAGTAATGCACTGGCTACGCACTCCTCCACTAAATTCTACGGTACGCTATGTTGCACATACAAGAAACCGACCGATGAAAGATACACTTTCTTTCATGCAACGAAAGCAAAAACGCTGCATCTGGTGGATGGTGACAGCATTGGAGAAATTTACGACAAGTTTACCGAAGAGCTGCTTGTTAAACAGGAGGAGCACGAGGCCACAGGCTCGGGCGGTTCGCTGTGTGGAGAACCCCATAAATTGTGTGTTACTTTTAGTCAGTTTGCACCAATGTCCGGGTCTAGTTACGTCCCTCTACCACCAGATGTTGCAGCAAAGAAGGCTGTTCTGAATATTCAGAACAGGGATAACAAGTGCTTCGTCTGGTCGGTGCTGGCAGCGTTGCACCCCGTGGACTGGAAAAATCATCCGCATCGCGTTGGCCACTACGAGCAGTACGAGTCGGAGTTGGAGGATGCAATGGTGGGAATCGATTGCCCGGTGGCGCTTTCGGATGTTGGCAAGTTTGAGGCACGTGCTCGCAACTTACAATTAGCCATAAACGTTTACGGTCTCACCGAGAACAAAAATGAGGTCCACCCCATCCGGGTGAGCAACGTGAGCAACAACAACGACGTACGAGAAATCAACCTCCTGCTCATGAAGAATGAGACACAACACCACTACACCCTCATTCGCTCGCTCTCCCGCTTGGTGTCGAGTCAAAAAAGCAAGCATCATGGTAGCATAGAAGTTTGTCGAAGATGCCTGATTACTTTTGACAACCGACAACAAAAACACCAGAGCTTACAAGGAGAAAACATCGCTGGAGAAAAGCTCGCTCGCCACATGCGTTACTGCAGTACCAACAAACCTGCACGAACTATTCTGCCCAATCCTGATGCGACGGAAAAATTTAGCATGCACAGCGCCATGGTAGAGCATCCTGCCATCATTGTAGCAGACTTCGAAGCCTTCCTCGAACCCCTCTCCACCTGCTATCCCGATCCCGAAGTTTCTTCCACCACCCCTTACCAACTCCACGAGGTCTCGAGTTACGCCTACGTTGTGGTGCGGCGAGACCAACGTGTTGCCCCCGAGCCGTATGTCTATCGCGGTCCCGAACCGGTCAAGCACTTCTTGCAGAGGATGGTAGAGGAGGCCCAAAAGATAGGAAAAGTGTTGCTGTCCCCCAAGCGCATGCGACGACTTTCTCCTAAGAATAAGCGTAGGCACGAGGAGGCAACCAACTGCCCTGTTTGCAACTTGGTCTTCACCGACGATAACTGTAAAGTGCACCACCACGACCATTATGGTACTGGTAGCTACATCGGTCCGTGGTGCAACATGTGCAACTTAAAAGCTAGGGACCCGCGCTTTATTCCCATCTTCTTTCACAACGGCTCGGGATACGATTTTCATCACTTGGTACCCCATCTCGGCTACGATGATAGTCGTATCAGGGTCTTAGCACAGAACGAGGAGCGCTACATTAGCGTGAGTAAGTGGGTGTCTATCCCCGAATTGGAAGCAACTATCGAGCTTCGGTTTCTTGACTCGCTGCGTTTCCTCCATGCAAGCCTTGATGCTCTTGCAGGCAAGCTTAGGGACGAGCAGCTGACTATCACTGCAGCGAGTTTTCCAAACTTTGGGTGTTTGGGGCTCATCAGACGTAAGGGGGTCTACCCCTACGAGTACGTAACGGACCCCGACAAGTTCGAGGAAACATCGCTCCCTCCACAGGATAAATTCTACAGTCGGCTGAGAGGCTCTAACATAACAGATGAGGAATACCAGCATGCCCAGTCCATGTGGAAAGAGTTAGGTTGTCGAAATTTTGGGGATTATCACGACGCATATTTAAAGCTTGACGTGACGCTTCTCGCGGACGTTTTGCAGGCGTTTCGCGCGACAGCAATAAACATCTACCACCTAGACCCTACCTACTTCTACAGCCTCCCCGGACTGGCATGGTCGGCCATGCTGCTCATGACCAGGATTAAACTCCAGCTTCTTAACGATGTGGAAAAGTTACTTTTTTTGGAACGAGGCATCCGAGGCGGTATGGTCCAGGTGACGCAACGCTATGCACGTGCTAACAATCAATACATGGCCACCGGTTACGATCCCTCTAAAACAACAAGCTACATCCTCCACACAGATGTAAACAACCTGTATGGATTTTCCATGATGCAGCAACTTCCGTACAAGGGATTCGAGTGGGTTAATCCTTCGGATTTCGACATGAAAAATTTCGAAGATAGTACATACGGATTTTTTGCCGAGGTGGACATTAAATTCCCCGAGAAGCTCCATGATGTATTCAGCGAGTTACCACCTGCTCCAGAATTTAAGCGTTTACCTAACTCGAATCAACCCAAGCTCATCATGGATGTTGAGCCCAAAGAGATGTATGTGCTACATTACCTGAATCTTGCTTGGTTGATGAGGCAAGGTGTTACAATTGGTAAAATTCATCGCATCCTCAGGTTCGAGCACAGTAACTGGTTAGTACCCTACATCAAAGCCAATACCAAACACCGCATCGCTGCAACCTCGGAGCTTGACAAAAACTTCTTCAAGCTGATGAACAATGCTGTGTTCGGTAAAACGATGGAGAACGTGAGAAATCGCGTGGACGTTAGGCTGGTTACCAATGCGAAGCGATGTCGTAAGCTGATTGCAAGCCCGTTGTTTAAATCAAGTACTATTTATAATGAGCAGTTGGCTCTGGTCCACATGGATAAACCTGTGGTGCACCTAAACAAGCCAATTTATGTTAGTGCCACGATTCTGGACTTGAGCAAGTTGCATATGTTTGAGACACATTATGGTACACTGTGCAAACATTATGATCGTGACATTTCTCTTTTATATACAGATACGGACAGCTTGGTCTACCATGTTCGCACAGTTGATGCATATAAGGATATAGCGTCGATTCCACCTTTCATCGAGCTTTTCGACACATCAGGCTATCCCCAGCCGAACCAGTACGGCATCCTGCCCCGAAACAAAAAAGTGCCCGGTAAACTCAAGGACGAGAAGGACGGGGATGTTATTCTTGAGTTTGCTGGACTTCGGGCCAAAGCCTATGCAATTCGGGCCGAGGGGTCTGTCACCAAGAAGGCCAAGGGTGTAGGTAGGCAGGTTGTACAAAAGCATCTCGCATTCGAGGATTATGTTGAATGCCTGAAAACTCGCTCACCTGTTCTACGAAAAGAGTATCGAATCCAGAGCGTCAACCATAAATTGACAACCAACATTGTCAGGAAGATTGCTTTGGATGCGCACGATGATAAGAGGTGCATCCTGAAGTGCGGAATTCACACACTGCCGTGGGGGCACTATCGCTTAGCAGAAAGCAAAACCTGCAACATATGCCCATCTTCAACAGAAGATTCATAAAAACAAAACAAAAAACAAAACAAAACAAAAAAATCATTTTGTTAGTCATTTCAAAAAAAAACAACAAAAAAAAACACTTTGACTGTCATTACAAAAAACTTTGACCGTATTCTTAAATAACCAGCATGCCTATGAACTTGTTCGGATACAGAAAGCAAACCATCATGGAAACTGCACCAACAAATTCCAATAACCTCTTACCTTCCGTGTTATCTAAACTTAATGGTCTACTAATCGTTCACCTCAACAGTATATGGACGAAATTGAATGACGATGTGGGCAAGATGTTTTACGTCTTCAATAACAATTTACATTTCTACGAGATTCCGATCGACGGGAAACTTCAAATCACCGTGAATCCGGAAAACGTAGGCGAAATCAAAATATCTACCGGCAGGAACATTTTTCGAATCAAACACGACAAGGTACTTTCTAACATTACGTACGATGTTTCCGCAGGAGATTACCTGTACGTAGAACTCCTCGGAGATTATGACAAACTTATTCCACTCTTCGTAGAATTACGAATCGTGTATCCTATTATAAATAACCATTAACCAAAATGCCTAACGACATTTTCGGCCACACTAAGCGTGTAGACCACGCAGAAGAGATTCTCATGTTGGATGTCCGAATTAAAAAGTTGAGGAGCGATTTGATCGCTTTGCAGGAGACCTTAAACAAAAGTTTAGAGTCGGAGATCGCTACGCTCCAAACGCAATGTCTCGACCCCATTCTGAAAATCGATTCCGAACTGAAAACGCTCATAAAAAATTATGTTGACGTACCTTCTTACGACAACGTTCAAAATATACAGTTGAGCGTGGATTCGCTTCAAAATGATTTGGCCAAATTACAGCAATTTCAATCGAAAAATGAAGATTTGGAAAAATTGAAACTCGAAATCGAAGAACGAACTTCCGCAATAGAAAAGAATTTCTCTGAACTTCAAACCGTCGTGAACGATATTGATGTGGAACGCTTGCACGTCGTTGTTTCCAAATTACAAGAAGAATTCACCGGCACGTTGGAAGAAATTAAATCCAAGCTTCAGACTTTGGAAGATACCATGACGAACCTACCATCGTCGGACGAACTGCAGGTCATCGGTAAAAGCGTCGCGAACATAAAAATTCAATTGGAGGCCTATCAAGATTTCGAACACATTCAAACCACCATCGCTACGCTTCAGGCGTCTCTGGAGTTCATCAACGAAGAAATTAAAAATATTCACGCTGAAGCAAGCGCGTTGACGAGCATTCAAGACACGTTAAGCACGGTTCAGCAGAAGATTGAATATTTAGAAAATTTGAACGTCGAAACGAATCTTGCTCATTTTCATCATGTCCTCGACAACATACAGGGTGACTTGGAATCGTTACGGACGAGCGTACCTTCGAGCGAAGATTTGGAAAAATTGAAAACGGCGGTGACGGCACTATCCGAATCGAGCGACATCAAAAGTTCGTTGAGCGATCTCGAGAGTAGGGTGGCCAATCTACCCACCTCCAAAGAATTACACGCTTTGAAAAGGAACATATCTCGAATGCTGAAACGACTGGAAACGGAAACGGCGAACGTGGAACAGATTCGAGACGAAATCAGTTCGCTGGTGTCGACGTTGCCCACTTCGTAGAGCGTCGCCGACCTTCACACGCAGTTTACAGAGATGCGAAGCATCGTGAACGATCTTACCGAGAAAAGCTCGAAATTGAATCAAGTTGAGAACCTTCAGAGTATTGTCGTCAACATCAGAGATCAAGTTGGAGTGCTGGAATCCACACAGGAATCGACGCTGGCCTCTTTCGGTGCCAAGCTGCAAGAACTCAACGAAAACTACAAGCAGTTGAACGTGGAAGTGAAAATCAAACCGTCGTTTTCTACCGTAACGGATACCATAGTCGAGCATTTGTTGTCCGTACAAAATACACTGGGACAGCTTCACAGCAACCTCGTTAGCGTCGATACTAAATTCGCTAAACTGCATTCTCTGAAAGCCATCGAAATCAACAGCGTACCCAATCAACAGAGAATCTCCACGTTCGTCGAAGGTAACAAACTGTACATGTTACATCCTTATCATCCGCACTTAAAGTTTCTTCTCGATGGCACGATTCAGATAAATGAATTTTCGTACTGGTCTCACGGCAGAAAAGCTAGCGTTCCCACCATGACGTTGATATCGAATCGTGGTGTCCAGAAAGCAGGAAACATTCCTCTGGCACGTTGGAACGAAACGCGCAACATATATGAAATACACGAAGACGAAGATCTTACCGTTTTTGACGTGAGTGCCGGCGATAAGCTGATCATTCAAAACACGAGCGAGGTGCCACCTTCTTTGAATCCCATCACGCTCGTGCTTCTCTTCAAACGTAATCTCTAAAAAAATGTCTAGGCAAGCCATCGTCGAAGAATTGCATAAACCTGCACGCCGCAACTACGAACGTTTGGCGGTGGTAACCAAGGGCATCGATGACCTCTGGCAAAGTGACCTCGTGGAGATGAGTAGCGGCAATTTGAAAAACGTGCATAAATTGAACAAGGGCAACAAGTACCTCCTCACCGTCATAGACACATTTTCGAAATTCGCATGGGCTCTGCCGTTGAAAGCCAAAACGGGAACATGCGTCACGGAAGCATTCAAATTAATTTTTCGCGAAAGCAACAGACGACCTCAGTTTTTGCAAACGGACAACGGTAAAGAATTTTACAACGCCGTATTCCAAAAGTTTATTAAAAAACATGACATTCGACATTATTCGACCTTCAGTCACATCAAAGCCAGCATCGTGGAAAGATTTAATCGAACCTTGAAAACACACATGTGGAAACGATTCACGCTTCGGGGAAATTACAAATGGGTCGACATCCTGCCGGAACTCGTCGACACCTATAATGATACGGTACACAGAACGATAGGCATGAAGCCAGCTGACGTTTCGAAATCTGACGAGCAGCGTTTAATTTCTACAGTTTACTGTCCAAAGTACACTCCCACGACTACCAAGAAATCAAAATTCAAAATTGGAGACCAGGTGAGAATCTGCAAATTCAAACGCACCTTCGAGAAGGGATTCACAAAAAATTGGAGCACGGAACTTTTTACGGTGATTCGAGTTTTACCCGGAAACCGACACACGTATATAATAAAAGATAGTAGCGGCGAGATTTTGAAAGGAAGATTTTACGAAGAGGAACTCTCTAAAACGAAACATCCTGACACGTACCTCATCGAGAAAGTATTGCGTAGGAAAGGTGACAAACTGTTTGTCAAATGGCTGGGACTTCCGGAAAAGAGTTGGATCGACGCGAACGAAGTGATCTTGTGAGTACGTGGAACGTGGTGAAGCGTCTACCGGATTCGGAAAGTCAAACGAAAAAAAAGAACGGCGGGTTGCTTCCCGACAGCATCCGCTGTCTAATCGTAGGTCCTTCGGGGTGTGGGAAAACAACACTGCTCGTGGACAATTTTCTCCTCGCACCGAATTGGTTAGATTGGAAGAACAGGCACCTGTACGTGTTCTCGAAAAGTTTGGAGCAATCCAAATACCAGCAACTGATGAAACTGTACGATGGTCTGGACATTGCAACGTTCGCTTCGGAAATAAAACCACTCGACGATTGCCGTGAAAATTCAGTCGTTGTGTTCGACGACGTCATCCTGGAAAATCAAAATTAAATTCGCAACTTTTTCACGCAAGGTCGTCACAAAGGAATGGATTGCTTTTACCTAGCTCAAACGTTTTCCAAAATTCCAAAACAGTTAGTACGCGACAACGCTAATTTCATATGTTTGTTTCGTCAAAATCACACCAACCTCAAGCACGCGTACGATGACTACGTAGGCGGAGACATAAACTACAATCAATTTTCGGAACGCTGCTCCCACTGTTGGAACAGTGACGATTTCGGATTCGCGACGATCGACATGACGAGGAAACCCAACGACGGAAAATACAGAAACAAAATCAACGACTTTCTAAACGTTGCAACGTTGTGAAAAACGACGTGTATAAATAACGTTATGACGAAACGAGAAATCGAAGACGAAAATCTTAAGCTTCGCGATTACCTCGCGAAACGCTTCAAAGGTTGGAAATCCGAGAATCGCGGATTCTACGAAGAGAAGAAACGTCAAGATCAACCTGTGATCGATGCCATCAGCGATCTAGGTAAAGAAATTAAAGGTGTCACGGAACAAAATAAAAATTTGATCAACGAACTCGTACCACTTGCAGCTAAAAGTTACACCATACCCACACCCATTTCGAGCATTCCTTCGACGCCGTTCGAACTGAAGGACGTACCACAACGTCGAGCCATAAGCAGCACGTCTTCGGATAAAATCGAGTTGGGACCTTTGGCACGAGACTACCTGAGCACGGGGAAATTCGACAAGGATGAAGTGTTCGGATTGTATCCGAGCATGGAAACCAACGAGGGTGTGGTGTGGAAGATTGGGAAATCGAAGGTGACCTTCGAAGGCAACGACATTAAAGTCAATTTAGGCGATAAGGATAGCTGGAACAGGTATCCGGGTACGGTGGGACTGTGGGAACTCGTTGCCAAAAAGCAGCCGAAGGATTACACCGACGAAGATTACCAGAGTTACAAGGAAATTTTGATCATGACGGATGCCTTGTACCAAAACAACGACGCCTCGCAGAATAGGGTGAAATCGAGCAGCGGCGAGAAGTACAGGAATCTCATCAAACCGATATGGAACCAGGTCAAAACAGGCAGCGGCGTCAAACTCTACAACACGTTACCCAAAGAATTCGTTTGGGTGGACGACGTGAGAAAACTCATAGACAGGTTGTTGGTTATTGCAGGAGAGGAGAATGCAGGCAATCGTAATTTCTACAACGAGAAGGTTGGCATCGTGGACATGATCAGCGCCAAACTTTCCAACTTCATCGTGAACGACGACAAGGGCATAGGGTACCTCATTAAAATTATCAACACGCTGCCTCCGAGATTCTGGAACGTGGCCGAAGGAAAAGGACTCGTGAACGACATCATCAACAAGTTACCTTTCGAGATGCATTTACCTGGCTACCAGTACTGCGGACCGGGTACGAAACTCGAGAAAAGATTGGAGAGAGGAGACAAGGGTGTGAATCCGTTGGACGCCGCATGCAAAGATCACAACATCGCCTACAACACCACGCAGACGGATCTGGATGCACGTCACGAAGCAGACAGAAAGTTAGAGCACGCAGCTTTCGAAAGATTCGTCAGCAGAGACGCATCGTTGGGTGAAAGAATTGCAGCACTGGGCACCACCATCGCCATGAACACGAAACAAAAATTTGGGTGGGGTGTATAAATAAATAACATACATTAAAAAAGAAATAATAACAACATGTCTTGCATAACCGACTTACCACCCGAACTGCTATG
This sequence comes from Lepisma saccharinum, assembly GCF_977018435.1. Lineage (NCBI taxonomy): Eukaryota > Metazoa > Arthropoda > Insecta > Zygentoma > Lepismatidae > Lepisma > Lepisma saccharinum. The sequence continues at coordinate 43,431,700 of NC_139246.1, forward strand.
TAAAATATTCAAACACGCTTGCGAAGATGTAGGGAAACTTTTACACGTAGCAAGAACAACTCCGAAATTTCGTATCCCCTGTGAAATGCTTATCAAGGACCATCTTCGGGAGATCAGTGGAATGAGGTGCGGTGATCTCGACACTCTTCTTTCGGCTGCAGGGGAAAAATTAAACAAGAGAATGGACGAACTGCACGAGGTGAGGCAGGGAAGAAGACGATATACTGATGATTGGCGTAAGTCCAAACAGAAAACTGAAGAAATCATCACGCACATCATCGCGTTTTCCGAAGCACGAACTTTCTTCCTCTAACACACACACACAAAAAAATCTTCGATACAAATCGTGAAAAAAAATATATATAAATAACACACATCGTGAAAAAAAAATAATCTTCGGTATATATAAATAACACACATCGTGAAAAAAAAATTAAATTTCTCTAACACACACACTGAAAATTTCTCTCCTTCGATATGACGACTGAAAAAATGAGTGACCTCCAAGCATTAAAACAAATGCTAAATTTGTCAGTAGAGTATGTAAAAATTCAGGAATTGGAAGTCGGCAAACCTTACACGATAACTTCCGGTTCAATTGTTTCTACCCAGTATGGTCCCAGGGTGCGTCTGTTGCTCAACGCACAATACAGTCTATTTTTACCAGATCGATATGCTAACATGTTATCCGACCAGAAGCTATCTATCTTAATCGAGAACAAAACTCGAATCGTGTACAAGGGGACAAAGGAACTTCTTGGTAAGAAAACGAAGCACGTAATAGAATTTGTGTAACGGCTCTGCGCGGAGTATATATAAAATAACATCCCTTGAAAAAAAAATTACACGAGAGGGAAACAACAAAATCTCGGAACATTTATATATATAAATAACATACCGTGAAAAAAAAAAGTTACGCAAAACAAAAAAATCTCAGAACATTTATATATATAAATAACATACCGTGAAAAAAAATATATAGAGAGCATCAACATGAAGCCCAAGGGTGTCGTGTACCAGATACCATACTCCAATCTAAAAAATCTAGGTGCCCTCGATGGGTTACTCACCAAGAAACAACGCGAGAAGAAACGTTCTTGCTTGACGAAAGGACACGGAATGAAATTGCTTCTCAGCACTCCACAATTGAGACGCTTGCAGCGTTCGCGGAAACAGCAAAAGATCGGAGGTTTCATATTCAGCATCCCGGCCATCCTGGCAGCATTGGGGGCCGTTGGAAGTTTGGCTGGCGGAAGCGCCGCCATCGCGAAAACCGTCATCGACTCGAAGAAGAACAAGGCGGAATTGGAAGAACAGAAACGTCATAATCTGGCCATGGAGAAGAAAGGGAAGGGCGTGATGAAAAAGTTTAAAAAAAAGAAACAGCAGCACTCACCAACCGAGACATTGAATCTCTGATCGAACCGTTACGAATCAAAAACTTCAGAGGAGTTTTCATGTCCGACTCGTTACCTTCAACCGTTAAAAGAAGAGAATGCGGCGTAGTCAACTTGGACAGTCAAGAAAATCCAGGCACGCATTGGATATGTTACCACAAAAACGATGACAATAACAAAGCATTCGTTTTCGATTCTTTCGGAGGCGTTCCACCTACAAATTTAGTCCATTATCTGAAAACGAACAAAACTTCTATATACTACAACGACGAACGCATTCAAAATTTCGGAGACGAGAACTGCGGTCATCTCTGTCTCTCCATGCTCGCGTTTCTCTCTAAAATAAATAAGCCTACGATCGAAGATTTCCAGAAAGCATTGTGGAACCTGAAACACGATGGGCGTGTTCCATCTCACGAGCGAATCCTCAATCTTGAAACTCACGCTGCACGACGACATCGTCTATCCTAAATCCGTAGCTTTGCGTGCATTCTACAGCATGTACCTCATACCTAACGTCACGCAGCACAACAACAAAATTAGCGTCGGAAGCGAACACATCGTCGTCACGCCAGGCCAATACAATCTTTCCACTTTGCAAGCTCAATTACCCAAAGGCACGTACCTTTCTCAAAATTCGGTCACGCACAGAGTGGAAATCCTATCGGCGACGGAGACCGTGGACCTGGGCACCATAGGAGAACATTTAGGTTTCGAGAACGACACAAAACTCGAAGCTGGCATCAAGCACACAGCAGTCAATATTCCTAAATTTCTAGCCATCGAAACTCTGAACGTTCACTGCAACGTGGCGGAAGGAATGATCACGAAATCCTCGGACGGGGGTTGCTGGGAAGTCACAAGCAGACGGGAATCATCGCCACGTTCAAACCCAGTTCCGAGTTCATGGAACCGATCATCTACACACCTTCTTCGCCGATCTATTTTCCAGTATGTCGAAACCGCATAGACGACATAGAGTTGGTGGTGACGAACGAGAAAGGAGACGTGGTGGATTTCGCAGGTGCCACGACGACGGCCATCGTGGAGATCAACGTATAATAAATAACACACATAGTGAAAAAAAATGGAGCAAATCGAAAGTTAAGAATTGCAATCTTTCCCTCCCAACCGTCGCACGTTCGCTAATCTCAACGAAGCGAACAGGGAGATCGAATACGACGTGGACGTAGGGGATGGGTTCGTTCATCCTCACAGAGCGGACCTCTACCTTCAATTCGACGTGGTGAAGAAGGAAAGCGGAGAAGCGTTTCCGCGCAATGCCAATTTGAAACTCGTGGACAACTTCGTGCCTCACCTGTTCTCGCAGGTGGAGGTGAGGAAACACAACACCGTCATCGACAGAATCGATTATCCAGGCATCACGTCGACGGCAGTGGGAACATTGAAATTATCCAAAACAGACGCGGCATACTATCAAGCGGGAGGGTTCGAAGCGGGGACCAAAATAATCGACGAGAAGTCACACGGTGCTCTTTCCCATGCGTCTGCTGCCCGGTTTCTTCTCCGACTACAAGGAGATCATGTGGAAGGGAGGATTGCGCGTCACCTTTCGAAGAGCGGCCAACGACAACGACGCACTGATGCGATACACCAACTTGAACGCCGACGGCACGCCGATAGCCAACACATTACCCGAAGCAGCGAAATGCGTCATCCGGAGCATGGAATTGAGAATGCCGATCGTGGAATACGAGACGAACTACGCCCTCAAGTACAAAGCGGAGATCTTGAAAAGTCCGCAGGTGCCGATTCACTTTCACGGTTACCAGTGCGTGCAGAAGATGGCGTCGGGAAGTCACATGGAATTCGACGTGACGACTCAGTTCAACAACATACAGTTCGACATGCCAGATTTCGTCGTAGTGCTCTTTCAGACCGGGCGCGATAAAAATCAGGAAAAAGATTCCAGCAAATTCGACGACTGCAAGATCAAGAACGTTTATCTCAAGAACGGTAGGAACGAAGTGTTCCCGCGCGAAAATTACAACCTCGACATGACCAAAGACGATTACCTCAAACTTTACGAAGCTTACACCTCTTACAAGCGCGTGACCGAGGGAAGCGTGGACATGTACTACACGCCCAGCGAATTCAAAATCCGCAGGCCGATGTTCGTCATCAACACCACAAAAAGGAAGCAGGTGGTGGTCAACGATCGCACCAACATCAAGATCGTCTGCGAGTTCCACGACGCGCTGCCTGCCGATACTCTATGCAGCGTCATCCTGATCGCGGAGAAGTCCTTCGCCCACGACGTGAAGAATGAGAGGGTCACAGAGCAGTTTTAACAAAAAAATTATCGATTTTTTAACAAAACTTCTAAACAGCCTCTAGATTTGAAATATGCAACTCCCATGCTTCTTGTCTTGAAAAATGGGTAAGTTATTCAAGATCTAGAGAACAACAAGATATTTTGAAAAATTTATAGAGATCAAAAAGTTGCATCTCTTCATGCCCAGGCCAAAGCAACAAACCCCATGTCTCTAGGACATATGGTTCCGAAGATATCAAAGAAACAAAATTATTGATTTTTTCCAAAATTTGAGTATGTTGTTCAGGGGGCCAAGTAGATGTTGTTTATAAACCACAAGTCTGAAAACACAGCTTTGTTTTAGAGCTTATATTAATACCAGAGAGTCTCAATGCCCTAGTACCGGGGGAATCAATATATTGATTCTCAAGACTGCAGGCAATACATTAGTTCCTCCAATTCCCGTGGCGCTGTGGGATGGAGCAGCGAGGCAGAATCAATACATTAGTTCCTCCAATTCCCGTGGCGCTGTGGGATGGAGCAGCGAGGCAGAATCAATACATTAGTTCCTCCAATTCCCGTGGTGCTGTGAGCATCGGATCGCTGCAAGCACCTCGGATCAATGTTTGGGGCTATAGTTCCTACAATTCCCGTGGCGCTGTGGGATAGAGCAGGGACATAAGATCAATACTTTGGGCAATTCCTGCACCGTGCGGGCTGGGGCAGTTTCTGTACCGTAGAGCTAATCAATATTTTGGGCAATTTCTGCACCGTGCGAGCCGATCAATACTTGGCGCGCTCCTGCAGTTTTATTAGCAGTTCCGGAGAGTCCCGGGGCATGGCGCTGCGGTATGGATTGCATGTACACCTAGCAGAAAAATGGGAGGTACGCACAGGAGAAAATACTCCAGCTATGCAGAATCACCCCCATAAATATAATTATCCTAGGATCAAAATTAGTGACAGAATAGAGAAACAAAAATTATAATAGGGCTTGGATATAGCTACTAGCCACTATATTTTTATTTTGAACACAGCACTTAAAACTAAGTCAAGATGCACCCCCACCCCCACCCACCCCCACCCACCCCCACACACCCCCACCCACACACCCCCACCCCCACCTACCCACATCCATACATATTTACTTCCCAGTCCAGTTCTATTGCATTATGTTGTGCAATATTAATTGATTAAATGCTTATGACATAATGTGATGATGTGGTGTTTTCTGATTGGTTTAAATAAGCAGGGCTCCTATTGGCTCTGTAAATCTATATAAGCCAGGGCACAGTGCAGATTCTTCACCATTGCTGGATCGGCAATGGAACCCACAAGTGGGGGATAGAACCTGAACAGGCTCCACCAAAGTATAGGAGACTTGAAGCATATAATTTGGCGGAATAACCCAAGTAAGGTCATAGAGACAATATACACTAATACAATAAAAGCCAAATTTTTGGCAGGGGGGGGAAGAGGGGGGGGAAAGCCCAAAGTGGATCCTAAATACAAAATAATTAATATCTCAAGAACTAATTGACATAGAGCTATGCAGTTTTTTTCTCTGTACTGAACCCAACTGATATTTTTTATTAAGCATAGAATTTTGATCATAGAAACAATATACACTGATGCAGTAAAAGCCAATTTTTGGCAGGGGGGCCAAAGTGGTTCCTAAATACAATATCTCAAGAACTAATTGACATAGAGCTATGCAGTTTTTTTGTCTGCACTGAACCCAACTGATTAAGCATAGAGATTAGATTTAAAACCCAGGAAATTTTATATAAATACCAAAGCCAAAAATATTAACACACACACATACACACACACACACACACACACAAAGCACAGTGCTGAACCCAACTGATATTTTTTATTCAGTATAAAGTTTTGAATTGAATCCCAGGAAATTGTATATAATAAACAACAAGAAAAATGCCGAATCAAAAATATTGTAATCAATGCAATAAGAATATATCCAGCCCCAATTGGGCCAAGCACCAAAAGATTTGTAACCCGGACAAATACAGAACTCCCACAAAAATTTGCCCCAAATGCAATAGAAAATATAGCATGGAATATTTCACATATACACATAGAGATACTTGTTCTGCACAGTCATCAACATTGCCCCCACAACCATCCACATCTGGTCTGAAAAGAAAGCATGAAGCACCTCTTAATGCCAGAGCAGCAAAGCAGCCACGCTATGAACCCATCCATAGCAGTTTTAATGCCCAACTTAGGGATTATCGGTTTGTATCAGAGCCAAGATGTGATATTAAGAATTTTTTGAACAGTGTAAAACCTGATGTACAGGCAATTCTAAATGCACAAAATGGCTCTTTTAAGCTCTCTCTCAAATTGTTTGCACAATATAAGAAACCAAATGGCACAAAATTTACACAGCCCCACATAACAGAAACTGTACCGGTATATTCAAATGCAAATTCAGACAAAATAATAAGCAGGTTGATAGATCAATTGAACATTAAACACTCTGAATTTGCGGCAAAAGAGTCTGGATGGAGCCTATGCGGTTCTTCACACAGGTTATATGTTAATATTTCTGAATTCAGCCCATTACAAGGTTCTACATATTTGCCATTACCTGATAATATTAAAAACAGAAGAGCCGTGGTTAATATAGAAAATACCGACCTGAAATGCTTTTTGTGGTGTATATTAGCTGCTTTGTATCCAGTTTCAAGGCATCCTGAGAGAATAAATTATTACAAACAACATGAACATGATTTTGACGATGCAATGGAGGGTTTAGAATATCCAATGTCTGTACAGAATATTGATAAATTTGAAAAAAGAGCCAGGGATATGAATGGCAAGCAATTATCTATTAATGTATTTATTTGCTCCACTGGCAATTGCCCGATAGAACCTCTCAGAATCAGTGCAATTGATGATGAATCTGCTATTCCAATTGATTTGCTCTTAATTGAAGGGGATGGCAAATATCATTACACTCTGATACATAATCTTGAAGCTTTAGTGAGAGCACAACTAGACAAATCCAATATAATATTCAAGTTGTGCAGAAGATGTTTATGTGTATTTGATGGCAGGAAAATGGTAAATGGGGTTTGTAAAGTGAATGCAGAAATTGCAAAAAACAAGTTAATTGAGCATCTGAAATATTGTGGCAATCATAAACCTGTTCATATGGTGATGCCAATGCCAAATGAAAATTGCAAATTCAAAAAGTTTGAAGCCTTGTTGGAACACCCAGCATATATTCTCTGTGATTTTGAATCAATCCTCAAATCTCTTGCATCCTGCAATCCAGATCCTGAAGAATCTTCAATTACACCATACCAGCTACATGAACCTTCCAGCTTTTGTTATGTGGTTGTACAGGATGGTGTTGTTACTAAAGAATATTCATACATGGGGCCAGATGCCATCAAAATATTTGCACATAGAATAGAAAATGAGTGCCGTGACATAGCATCTAATATTTTATTAAAATCAAAACCCATGTTGCCTTTAACAGAGAAACAGATTGAGGATTTCAACAAAGCAGAAAAATGCCCGGTATGTGATTCTGAATTTTCAGATACAAATATCAAGGTGAAACACCATTCTCATACAGATGGTAAATTCTTAATGGCCCTGTGTAATAGCTGTAATATTCAGATCAAGAGACCAAGATTTGTCCCCATATTTTGCCATGGAGCATCCAATTATGATTTCCATCATTTGATCAGGTACGAGGGGTTTGAGAAGCAGAATTTAAATATTTTAGCTGAAAATGATGAGAAATATATATCTATTAGCAAAATAATTAAAGTTAATGGTGTTCCTATTCACATAAGATTTCTTGATTCTTACAGAATTTTATCTGCTAGCCTGGCTACACTGGCCACTCAATTATCTGATGCTCAATTCAAAATCACACGTGCATTGTTTCCAAATCAGGACCTGAAATTAATTAGGCGGAAGGGTGTATATCCATATGATTATGTTACAGATTTTTCTAAATTTGATGAATGTTCTTTGCCTCCACAACATGAGTTTTACAGCAAAATCAGAGGATCTGGAATCACTGATGAAGATTATCACCATGCCCAATTGATGTGGAACAATTTAAAATGCCAGACATTTGGTGATTATCACATGGCATATTTGAAACTTGATGTGACCCTCTTAGCAGATATAATGCAGGCATTCAGAAAATCTTCTATGCAAAATTATGGACTGGACCCAGTGTATTTTTTCAGTGCCCCGGGCCTAGCATGGGATGCAATGTTTTTAAACACCAAAATGCCATTGGATCTGATCCAGGATCAAGATATGTATCTGTTTATGGAGGAAAGTATAAAAGGAGGGATGGTGCAATGTTCTCAGAGATATGCCAGAGCTAATAACAAATATATGCCTGATTATAATCCAGCATTGCCATCAAATTATATACAGTATGTAGATGCCAACAGCCTCTATGGTCATGCCATGATGCAAAAACTGCCATATGCAGGGCTTGAATGGGTTGAAGATTTCAATATTGAGGATTTTCAGAACTTTGATGACCGTGAAAATGGCCTCTTCTTAGAGGTTGATCTGATAATTCCAGATCATTTACATAAGAAATTTTCTGATTTGCCCCCAATTCCTAAGGTTCAGTGCTCACCTGGCTCTAAACAGAAGAAGCTCATGATGACACTGGAGTCAAAACAGGGCTATGTCATATATTACAAGAACCTCCAGTTCCTGATGAAACATGGTGTCCAAGTAACCAAAGTTAGAAAAGTTTTGAGGTTCAGGCACTCAGCATGGTTGAAACCATACATTGATACAAACACGGAGCTTCGAACATCTGCAAAGAGCCAATTTGATAAGGCCTTGTTTAAATTGATGGTTAATTCTGTATATGGCAAAACAATTGAAAATGTCAGAAAACATACCGATGTTAAAATAATTACTGACCCCAGTCTGAGCAAAAAATTGGTTGCAAAGCCTAATTTCAATTACAGAAGAATTTATGATGAAAATATGGCACTTTTCAACATGAAAAAAACAAAGATTAAGTTTGATAAACCTATTTATGTAGGGGCTGCAATATTGGAATTGGCCAAATTACATATGTTAATATTGTATTATGATGTGTTCAAACCTTTTTATGGTGATAGAGTAAAACTGATATACATGGACACGGATAGTTTTGTTCTTGATATTCAAACAGAAGATGTTTATCAAGATATGGCCCAGCCTGAATTGTTTAAATATTTTGATACCAGTGAATTGCCAGGCTATTTGAATATTCAACCCCACAACAAAAAGGTGCCTGGCAAGTTAAAAGATGAGACACTTGGTGATGTTATTGTGAAATTTGCTGGGTTAAGTGCCAAGATGTATAGTTTTAAAACATGTAGTGCTGTTGTCAAAAAAGCCAAGGGTATTGGCAGAGTGACTGTTGAAAAAGAGCTCCAATTTGAAGATTATGAAAATTGCCTCAAATCCCAGAATTTAATCAGAACATCAGAATCCAGAATTCAGAGTGAAGATCACTTATTGACTTCAAATGTTGTAAGAAAAGTGGCTCTGGACCCACATGATGATAAGAGATGCATTTTATCATGTGGCATACATACTTTACCATGGGGTCATTGTGATTTGAAAAATGGCAATCAATGCCCAATTACAGAGCATGATTTGAAATAAATAAACATGCCTATGAACTTATTTGGGTTCAAAAAACAAGGTATTATGGACCTGCCAACACCACAACCCTCTTCTGATATGCTGTCTAAACTGAGTGGCTTGTTAATTATTCATCTGAACAGCATACTTACAGATATTGATGATGAAACAGGCAAAATATTGTACATATTTAACAATAATTTAAATTATTACCAATTACCTGTAGGTGGTCAATTGCAATTTATTACAACCCCTGAGGGTGATGTTAAAATTTCAGTAGGGAGAAATATTTATAGAATTAAGCACTCAAACATGGTTTCTGGCACTGTTCATACTGTTTCTGCTGGTGACTGCTTATATATTGAGGTCCCTGGATCTTATGACAAGCTTATACCCTTTTTTATAGAATTAAGAATCAGATACTCTATAATAAATAACTACTAAACAAAATGCCTAATGATATTTTTGGCCATACAAGACATGAAGATCACAGTGATGAGATTCTGATGCTTGATGTTAGAGTCAAGAAATTAAGAAGTGATTTACAAGCTTTACAAACTACACTCAATGCCAGTCTTCAATTAGAAATTACAAATTTGCAATCACAATGCATGGACCCTCTTCTTAAAATTGATTCTGAACTCAAATTGCTGCTTCAGAAATATACTGATTTGGCTACATTGGATAATTTTCAAAGTTTGGAAGAAGCTGTTGCAGCTCTTCAAGCCAAATTTAAGACCCAGGCCACCAATTCTGAGCAATTGAAACAGCAATTGGAAGAGCAAATAAATAATGTCCAGGCACAGCTCCAAACAATTGTCAAAAGCATAAAATCACAAGAAGATTTTGATCTAGTGATTTCCACTCTAAAGGAACAGATTCAGTCACTCCAAATACCTAATCTGGACCCTCTGAACAATGCCATAGCCGAGGTTAAAGAAAAAATTGAGACACTTGAAAATTTTATGAACAATTTGCCATCTTCTGATGCTTTGAATGCAATAACTCGGAGTGTTGCAAATATTAAGCTGCAACTTGAAACATATGAAGATTTTGGAAAAATTCAAAGTTCCATAACCCATCTTGAAGGTACAATAGCAGCAGTGCAAAATGATTTGGCAAATGTACTAGAATCCAGATTGCCTGCGATTGTAGATACCCTTGTCAGTGTCCAGCAACAAATCACAAAGCTTGAAAACCTCAACACTGAATCTGAACTATCTCATTTTCATCACTTGATAGATGATATCCAAACAAAACTTGAAATTTTACAACATTCAACACCCTCTCAGGCAGATATAGCCCTGCTCCAAAATGCTATGCAAAATGTGGCTGATGCTTCTGAATTACACAATGTAAAATTGGCACTTGAATCTTTGCAAAATACAGTATCAAATCTGCCCACATCACAGGAACTTAAAAATATTAAGAGGGCAGTGAATAGGATATTGAAATCAGAAGATATCAAGAATATTCAAGCAGAGATCAAACATCTCACTCAGACAGTGGCCACTCTACCAACCAATCAACATATTAATGAATTGCATGCCCTGTTTGAGGATATCAGAAGACAGGTCCATGATCTTACAGCTCAAAATTCAAAATTGGCAATTGTTGAAAATTTGCAACAAATTGTAGCTAATATCAAGCAACAGCTAGGGACCATAGAATCCAATCAAGCAAATGCTCTGTCTGTTTTTGCCACCCAGCTACAAGAAATTGTGCAGCAAGACAAAAAACTTGTTGTGGACATAAAAATAAAGCCAGGCCATGATGATGTTGTTAGGACCATCAATGAGCATCTTGAATCTGTAACAAGCAGATTGCTCACAGCAGAAAAAGAAATAACAGGCATAATTGAAAATCCTAAACATACAGTAATTCTTGAATTGTACAGCATCCCCAACAAAGAATATGATTCTCCGTTTACACCAGGTGGCAAAATATATATGCTGTCCCCTGCACAATTTTATTACCAGTTTTTTGTTGGGGGCACATTGAGACCAATCAAGATCAAATATTGGCTTCAACCACAGGCACACCACTACCCCACCTTATCAATAACAAATGCTGATAACAAAGTGAAAATCACCAGTGTAGAATTGGAGGATTTTACAGATCCCAATACATTAGAAACAGCCTATACTGAAGATGATGGCTCTTTGGAATTTAAAATACAAATAGGGGACAAATTATATTTAGAAAATCCTGCAGTCTCAGCTGCTGAACACCCCATAGTTGCAATATTCTTGTTTACATATTATGTCTAGAAAAATTATTGTTGATGAATTACACAGACAGGCCAGACATAATTTTAAGAGACTCCCAGTAGTCACAAAGGGCATAGATGATTTATGGCAAAGCGACTTGATTGAAATGGCAAGTGGACAGTTGAAAAACTTAGACAAAATCAACAAGGGCTACAAGTATCTACTCACTGTAATAGACACATTTTCAAAATTTGCCTGGGCTGTGCCACTCAAATCCAAGACTGGAAAATGTGTTACAGAAGCCCTCAGGACAATCATCAATCAGAGTGGAAGATCCCCGCGCTATTTGCAAACAGATAATGGCAAAGAATTTTATAATTCAGTGTTTCAACAATTTATTAAAAGCCAGGCAATAAAACATTATTCGAGTTACAGTGACCTCAAAGCCTCAATTGTAGAGAGATTCAACAGAACCTTAAAAAATCTTATGTATAAACAATTTACACTTCAAGGTAATTATAAATGGATTAATATTCTTCCAGAACTTCTACATAAATATAACAACTCGGTCCATTCCACAATCAACATGAAACCCTCTGAAGTAACTTCATCTGATGAGCAAAAATTGATCAGCACTGTTTATTATCCAAGATACCAGCCAACAACAAGAAAGGCCAAATACAAGGTGGGGGATCAAGTAAGAATAAGCAAATATAAGCACTTATTCAAGAGAGGCTTTACAAGAAACTGGAGCACTGAATTATTTACAGTGGTTCAAGTTAAACCTGGGACCCTTAACACATATATAATAAAGGATCACCGAGGAGAAATTCTCAAAGGCAGGTTCTATGAACAAGAGCTCAGCAAAACTAAACAGCCTGACACATATCTCATAGAAAAAATTATCCGCAAAAAAGGCAAAAAGTTACTTGTCAAATGGCTAGGACTCCCAGAACACAGCTGGATCGATGCAAACAAAATAATAATATGAGCACCTGGGATGTTATAAAAAGGCTGCCAGAACCTGAACAACAGAATAAGAGAAATGGCAAGTTGCTGCCTGATAATATTAGGTGTCTTATTGTTGGGCCATCTGCTTGTGGTAAAACTACACTAATGGTTGATAATTTTTTATTGGCACCCAACTGGTTAGACTGGAAAAACAGGCACTTGTATATCTTCTCTAAGAGCTTGGAACAATTAAAATATCAACAGCTGATGAAGCTATATGATGGATTGGATATTGCCACTTTTGAACCAGATGTTAAGCCACTTGATGAATGTCTCGATAATTCTGTTGTTGTGTTTGATGACATTATATTGGATAATCAAAACAAGGTTAGAAACTTTTTTACACAGGGCCGGCACAAAAACATTGATTGCTTCTACCTGGCACAGACTTTTTCAAAAATACCCAAGCAGCTGATCCGAGACAACAGCAATTTTATATGTGTGTTTCATCAAGACCATACTAACCTCAAACACATACATGATGAATATGTAGGTGGGGACCTGAGCTACAATGATTTTTCCAAGTTTTGCAGCAAGTGCTGGAACCAGGACAGTTATGGGTTTGTCACAATTGATATGACAAGAACACCCAATAGTGGCAAATTCAGAAATAAAATCAACAATTTTCTAGACATTGAAACATAAATAAATAACCATGAAAAGGCCAATAATTGATGATCATAAGTTAAGAGATTATCTTGTAAAAAGATTTAAGGAATGGAAATCAGAGAACCGTGGAATTTATGAAAAACACAAACAAACAGAACAGCCTGTAATTGATGCTATTAATAATTTAGGTAAAAATATCAAAACTGTTACAGAGCAAAATCAAAATTTGCTCACAGAGCTTGTACCTGTAGCTGCAAGAAACATATTAGATTATCCATTCACCCCACTTTCAAGTATTCATACACCTAGTCCTATTGCTCCTAGAAGAATTGAGGCTAGTCAGGATCCTATTGAATTGGGTCTTCTTGCTCAAAAATATTTAACCACACCTAAAGACAATAAAGATGAGGTTTTTGGCTTATATGCTGACACAGAGCTTGATGGCAGCATCATACATAGAATTGGCAATTTCAGAGTAACATTTATGGGAGATGATATAATTGTATATTCAGAATCTCGACTTGGAGAAAAAGGTGCTTTTGTTAAATATGCCGGAACACCTGGGTTGTGGGAACTGATGACTAGGAAAAGGCCTGGCAGCTATACAGATCAAGATTATGAGGATTACAAAGAAATATTAATAAAATCAGATGCTCTATACCAGAACAATGATCCCACACAAACAAGAGTCAAGTCGAGCAGTGGAGCAAAATACAATAATTTAATCAAGCCCATATGGTCACAGATCAAGACTGGAAGTGGAATCAAACAATACAACACCCTGCCTAAAGAATTTGTCTGGGTTGATGATGTCAGGAAACTTGTAGATAGGTTATTGGTGATAGCTGGGGAGGAAAATGCTGGGAACCACAATTTTTACAATGAAAAGGTTGGAATTATGGACATGATAAGCACAAAATTGTCTAATTTTATAGTGAATGACACTAAGGGGATTGGATATCTTATAAAAATAATTAATACTCTACCACCTAAATTTTGGAATATTTCTGAGGGTCGGGGCCTTGTTAATGATATTATAAACAAGCTGCCATTTGAACTGCATATTCCAGGCTATCAATATTGTGGTCCAGGCACAAAACTAGATCATAGATTAAACAGAGGTGATCCTGGTGTTAATCCCTTAGATGCTGCTTGTAGAGACCATGATATTGCATACAACACACATTCTGATCTTGACAAGAGACATGTTGCAGACAAGAAATTAGAAGAGGCTGCATTTGGCAGATTTGTAAGCAAAGATGCTTCTTTGAGTGAAAAAATAGCAGCATTGGGAACCACCATAGCTATGAGCACCAAACAAAAACTGGGGTGGGGGTTGTGAATATGTATATAATAAACCTACAATGAAGGCCAAGGGTGTTATGTATCAAGTACCTTATGCAGGTCTCAAATCTCTTAAAACTATTGACAGTCTCTTAACCAAAAAGCAGCGCAAGAAAAAAAATTCTTGTCTTGCAAAGGGGCATGGTATGAAATTGTTGCTTAGTACCCCCCAATTAAAAAAATTACAGCAATCAAGAAAAAAATCACATGTGGGGGGATTTATATTTACCATCCCTGCCATCTTAGCTGCTCTCGGGGCTGTGGGGAGCTTGGCCGGGGGATCAGCTGCCATAGCAAAAACAGTAATAGATGCCAAGAAAAATAGGGCAGAATTAGATGAGCAGAAGCACCATAACCTGGCAATGGAGAAACAAGGCAAAGGTGTTAAGAGAGCCATGAATAAGTTTAAAAAAAACAAGAAGCACTTACAAACCAAGATATTGAAGCTTTAATCAAGCCACTGGGCATCAAACATTTTAGAGGTGTGTACATGTCTGATTCTTTGCCAGAACAACCACTCAACAAAGAGTGTGGCATTGTTAATTTGGATGAGTACAAAAATCAGGGCACTCACTGGATTTGCTATCTTAAATATTTAAAAGATGAGGCATTTGTGTTTGATTCATTTGGAGGTGTTCCTCCTGAAAATTTAATAAAATATCTAAATTCAGCTAATCTTTATTACAATAATGCCCGTGTTCAAAACTTCAAAGATGTTAATTGCGGACATTTGTGTTTATCTGTTCTTAGATATCTGTCTCAAATAAATAAACCATCAATTGAAGATTTTCAAAAAGCCTTGTGGTATTTAAAACATCATGGGGGTATTTCATCTCACCAGCCAAAATTCAATATTGAAACTCAAATTGCATGATGATATTGTATATCCCAAAACAATAGCTCTCAGAGCATTTTATGGCATGTACCTAATCCCAAATATTACACACCACAACAACAAAATTGCAGTTGGGGATGAAAAAATTGTCATCACTCCAGGGCAATATAATCTGTCCACTCTAAATGCTCAATTACCCAGAGGTGTAGTGTTAAGTCAAAATTCTGTCACTCACAGAGTAGAAATTGTATCTGCTACAGAGACAGTGAATCTGGGTACTATAGGAGAGCTGTTAGGATTTGAGAACAACACAAAACTTGAACCAGCCATCAAACACACTGCTATGAATATACCTAAATTCTTAGCCATAGAGACTCTAAATATTCACTGTAATGTGGCAGAGGGTATGATCACCAAATCAAATGGCATAGGCACTCACAAACAAACAGGCATCATTGCAACATTCAAGCCTAATTCTGAATTTATGGAGCCCATCATCTACAATCCATCCCAACATTATATTTTCCTGTGTGTCATAATAGAATAGATTATATTGAATTGATGGTCACTAATGAAAAAGAAGAATTAGTTGATTTTGCTGGAGCCACAACAACTGCAATCATAGAGATTAACATTTAGATAAAAATACATACAAGAAAAAAATGGAAAATATTGAGAGTTATGAGCTACAATCATTCCCCCCAAACAGGAGGACATTTGCAAATTTAAATCAACCCAACACAGAGATTGAGGTTGATCTTGATGTAGGGGATGGATTTATACACCCCCACAGAGCAGATCTATACATCAAATTTGATGTTGTAAAGCTCGATGGAACAGATTATCCGGCAAATTCAAATATAAGATTGGTAGACAATTTTGTGCCCCATCTATTCTCTGAAATTGAGATCAGAAAGCATGGCGTTGTTATAAACAGAGTGGATTATCCCGGCATTACCTCCACAGCTTTGGCCACATTAAAATTATCCAAAACCGAGGCTTCATACTACAAAATAGGTGGATTTGAGGCTGGTGATAAGATATTATCTAAGAACCACACTGTACTGTTCCCAATGCGCCTATTGCCAGGATTCTTCTCAGATTACAAAAATATTATGTGGAAGGGTGGGTTAAGAATCACATTTAGAAGAGCTGCAAATGATAATAATGCTTTGATGAGGTACAGTGCAATAAACTCTACAGGAGAAGCTCTGCCTGATACCCTACCAGATGCAGGCAAATGCATTATTCAGACTATGGAGTTAAGAATCCCTGTTGTTGAGTATGAAGCCAGTTATGCTCTTAAATACAAAGCTGATATAATAAAAAATCCACAAATTCCTCTGCAATTTTATACATATCAATGTGTACAGAAGCCCGCATCTGGTACATATTATGAGTTTGATGCCACAAATTCATTCTCCAGCATTCAATATGACATGCCTGATTTTGTGGTGGTATTGTTTCAGACTGGGAGACACAACAATCAGGAAAAAAATTCAAGCAAATTTGATAACTGCAACATCAAGAACATATATCTTAAAAATGGCAGAAATGAGGTATTTCCTAGAGAAAATTACAATTTAGACATGTCCAAGGATGATTTCCTTAAATTATATGAGGCATTTTCTTCCTTCAAAAGAGTTACTACTGGCAATACTGACATGTATTACACACCAGATGAATTCAAGGCACAGAGACCCATGTTTGTAATCAATGCTTCAAAAAGGAAACAAGTTGTGGTGAATGACAGGACAAACATTAAAATTATATGTGAATTCCATGAGGCATTACCTGATGACACCATATGTAGTGTTATTCTCATAGGAGAAAAATCATATGTTTATGATGTAAGAAATGAGAGAGTCACGGAGCAATTCTAGAAGAATTGCATTGTTTTAATATTAGATTGAACCTGGGGTCCAATTAAACTTAAACTGGAAATAAATATGTGTGTGTATGTGTGTATGTGTGTGTATCTTGGCCTAGTTTTAAGTGCGGCCAAAAAAAATATCAAGAGGGGCATATTTTTAACAAATTTATGGACAACAATCTCACAGAAGTGCCTTTTATAAGTATAGCCTCATCAATCTGAGGGGGGTCATACTTTCCCGAGAAATTCCCGAGGGCATTTTTACAAAAATCTTGGATTAGAGGGGGTTCCACACTTGAGCAAAAAGCTCATATGCTCATGTTGAGCTTGTTTTAAGTGTAAGCAAATCTGTTTGAGGGGGGTTCATACTTTCTCGGGTTTATAATAGTACAAATACAACTACTATAAAACTCTATATCCAAAAATATTACAACATCAAAATAACACTAGAGTCGTTAGTACACGTTGCATGCATTACGGAGGTCCTCTGTAGAGTTTCATGGAAGTTTGAGAAAAAAAAAACACGTGAAACTCTACAGAGGTGTGGTTATCTAGAACCGCAGCCCTTAGAAAACCTTTTACTTTTTTTTTGGTTGGGCACCACGCACCCTGGCGAGGTTATAGGGGCCAGGAATCCTAAAAAACAACAATTATTATTTGTTTGTTTGCGTCACAATACGAAAATAATGAGAGGCACGCGCGCGCGCGTGTGTGGCACATCGTTCCCGCGAGAGAGGTTTACAAAGGTCACGATATATATATAAACATTGGCCCCCGGGACTTGGAAAAAATTTACGATAAGGTGCATTCGCTCACCAATGTTGCCAGCTATAGGTCTCTCTCTCTCTTCATCTTACAGCAACGTTGGCATCTCTATATTTTTTTTTAGTTGTAGGTAGGTTGCCAACACACTCTAGTTAATAATGCTACATATTATACACACACACGCACACACATACTGTGTTGCCATCCATCCATCCATCTCTCTCTCTTTTACGGCAGTGTGTGTTTGTTGCCGGCTCTCCTTGCCCAGTGTGTGTATGTTACGCCAGTGTAAGCCCTTGCCAAGTAAGAAGAAAAAAAAAAGGCTGTAGGTAGGTGTTGGCAAGGGTACCAGTAGGTTGGCAAAAATTGCTTTATGCACTGTAAGGCAAGCCTCAAGCAAGGTTGCCAGCTCCTTGCTTTAGGTTAGGTTAGACCAAGAAAAAAACCTTGGTGATTTTTTTCGAGTAAGGTGTTGGCAACACTGCGAGAAAATGGAGCTTATGCCTTACAAGAGCAAACCATTAAGGCGAGCTCCACCGAGCTCCACTTTCGGGCGTTGAATTCTCCATTTGGGTCTACTGGCAAGCTCGATGTAAACCTGATGCATGTGATAACTAGCGTGATAGGATGCATTTTAAAAAATATTAAAACAATAGAGACACCCATTTAATATAACAATAGAGGAACGTATTAAACATAAACAATAGTGACAAATAAAATAAAACTGAAATACAGTGGAATAAATTCCTATGCAAATAAAGCATCAAAGCTTTTTTATTCCATGCGACATAGACTAGATGGCAGTGTGACTCAAATGTTAAACAAACATAAGTTTTAGTAACATCAGTAAGGATAACTTTGATTGTAATTAGTGAAAAAATGTGTATTATTATCCTTCGAAAGGTGTGTGAATATTGAAGTTGCAACGAAGATGAGAAAATAAAATGTGGTGAATAAAAGTGAAACTCCCATGATAAATATTTTTATCCCAGACTAATCAGGAGCTAAGTGCTGCAAAGACACGTCAGTGCGTCGAGAGAAAACCCCCTTGGAACATTCTCTGTGACTGCAATTTCAGTACGTTTGGAACGGACGACTGGAGGTAATTGCAGTCTATACAGTGGTTTGGTGTTTCCGAGGTATTTTGTTGAACGCCTTGCTGCGAAGGGATATCTGGCTCGAACGACACTTTTCAGGTGGCCGCAACTAGGTTGTAGCCCCAAACATTCACCGGTGGAGCTCTGGTCACCAGTAAATAATCCTCCACGGCACAGTAGTCAGAGATACCAATCCTTTCTTTCTTTCGTTGGCTCTGGTTTCTGTCCTCGTTTCTCATTGGCTGTTTGGTTCCAAAATCTTGTTTGGTAAGTGTCTGTTCCGAGACTTCGACTCTGACTCTCCTCCACGTGCAAAGTGCAGCTTCCACACTAACTCGCCGATAGCAAAGTAGTGCAAGGGAAGCGATGCATAAAGGGCTCCCCCATGTCAGAGCCAGAGGCCGGAACAAGCTTGAAAACCCAAATTCCCGAAGCTCTTCCATGGATTCCCGCGATCAATCTAGGTCACCACTTGCCAACAAAAAGCAGAAACTTCCAGAGCGACCAGACTCCAGACAGAACAAGACCGAAGTAAACACACAGACACCAGTCCTGTACAATTTCCTTCTTTCGAACTACGACGTCAAATACAAGACGCCAAAACATATCCTAAGTCAAATCCTAAAATATGTGCCAAGAGCTTCAGTTAATGAAATTGTCTTCACCAGGAACGAAATACTTATAAAATCTACTGACCCACATTTCTCCACCATTATCAGAGACAAGGCCTCCTACCAAATGTTTGGTACAAATGCCAATATGAAGCCACTAACCTCTACACGTCCAAAGCAAGCTCCTCAGCATAAACGAGCACCAATGCTATCAGTGGTGATTCGGGGTGTTCCCCCTGAATACACCGACACAGAAATCGTTGAAGAAATTCAGGCAGAAGGTCACACCATCCACAAGTGCATGAGAATTCGAAATGACATCGGACCAACCTATATGGTTGGAATACTGACAGTAGATAAAGAAACCATGGACGAACTATTGCACAATGGAGCCTATATATACTGTCGAAAGCACAGAGTCGAACCTTCCAGGACGTCAACACCACTGCCAGTGCGTTGTGAACGTTGTCAAACATACAATCAGCACACTACAACCAACTGTCCGAATTCAGCCATCTGTGGATACTGTTCTGGGCTACATTCTACCAACACTTGCACAAACATCCAGAACCCGCCTAAATGCAACACATGCTCTGAAGGACATCCTACTTACAGCTATAAATGCCAAGCCAGACCTAACCCAGAACCTAATCACCCTGAGCTCGTTGTTCCCATCCGAACTATAGATAGCTCAACCAAACCGGCAAATTCACTAATGGACCCAATCACTGTGGAAGATCTGCTACGATTCTTTACTATTACAACTCAAAACATCCAGCCATTTCTACGCACACATATTCTGGACCAAGTCATACTCGCTGCAAAAACACTTTTCAAACTACAGTTACACGCTACCTATACGGGACCACATGTCCATTTCAATATCAACCCTCTTGAAAACACAAGTACATCCTAAAACAGTTTTCAGACTTTTCATAACAATCATGGGTTATTCTTTTCTCTTCTTAAGTATTCGCTCTTTAACAAATCACAAAAGCTTATTTGAGACTGTCTTGCAGGAAAAGAATATATCAGCTTTTGCCCTCAACGAAACATTCCTAACGCCAAAATTCAAACCCAAGATCAGCGGATATAATATGATTCGACATGATGGGCCAACGGAAGCTCAACGTGCAAATGGAGGGACTGCAATTGGCTTCCGAAAATCATATCCGCATAGAGAACACACATTACCACCGCATTTTAACCTGCCGGAATACAGCATAGCAACAATATATCTGAGGCACAGAAGCATTACCCTAGCAACCATCTATGTTCGGCCTGGACATCCTATACCATACAACTTTATCAATTACATTGAAAACAGCTACAAGCATTACATAATCATGGCCGACATAAATCTCCATAGTCGACCACAAGCCGAAAAGCGACAATTTCACCAAACTATAGTCAACTGCCAAAATTGACATTTCCACCAACTTCCGAAACCATCTAGACCAATCGGCAGTACTTCTCCAGATGTTGTACTTACATCGACTTCCCTCCTTACAAATACCAACGTGGATGTACTTGAACCCATTGGTAGCGATCACGCACCTATAATCTTTACAGTTGACGCACCTGCACCAACTCCTCACAAACCCTTTCTCATAACAAGGTACTCCTACGATCAAGCAGACTGGGAAAAATATCGTAATACAATCTAAAACGCCGTGCAAAACGCAGATACGCCAACAAACGATAGGGATCTGGATGATGTAGTCCCATTACTCACTTCTGCTTTAACTGAAGCTGCGAAAAGTACCATCCCACTTCAAACCATCAATCTATATAAACCAAAATTACCGCCGAACTATCTAAAACTGATTTCAGCCTCCAGGTGTGCCCTCCGAGAGTATGTTGTAACAAGAAATCCTCAAGCGTTACGGCATCATAGACAACTTCTCCGCACGGTACAAAACTATATAATTGCATATAAAAGAAGGAATTGGATAAAAACGTGCAATACACTGGCTGATACATCCCATCCATCCAAAAACTGGCAGTAATTTAACAAACTCACAGGGAAAAGGTCAAGAACTACATATCCCATTATAGTCGATGGGAAATCCGTAGACGACGACCAAGAGAAAGCAAACGCCTTTGCACACTACTTCCAAGGTATCTTCACACCAAAAACTGAACCATTACACAAAACAACCCAATCACGTACAGTACAACGTGTCTCAAACCCACATAACCGAGCTCTCAAACCTAACAATGACCAAATTATGGATGAAAACGAACCTCTAACCTCCCCTATAACACCAGAAGACATCGCATGCGCCATATCTCGGAAAAGAAACACTGCTCCAGGCTTCGACTCTTTAACCTACCGACTCGTCAGAGAGGCTCCACGAACCTTTCTGCTAATCCTAGCCACCATATATACCTATATACTACGAACAGGCTACTTCCCGACAGAATGGAAAGTTTCCAAAATGCTTCTGTTCGCCAAACCCGGGAAAGCTGTTCGCG
The DNA here is from genome assembly GCF_977018435.1 of Lepisma saccharinum. NCBI lineage: Eukaryota > Metazoa > Arthropoda > Insecta > Zygentoma > Lepismatidae > Lepisma > Lepisma saccharinum. The sequence continues at coordinate 43,453,860 of NC_139246.1, forward strand.
AAGTATCCTCTTACAGACCAATACAGCTCACATCGACCCTCAGCAAAATCTTTGAAAAAGTACTTGTACGCAGATTGCACCAACACCTTTCATCCAAGAAGCTCCTACCTGCACATCAAGCAGGCTTCCGACCATCCATCAGCCTCAACGACCAACTTCTGAGATTGATAACAACTATAACAAACCACTATAACAAGTCCTTGCCATCGTGTCTTCTTTTATTCGATCTCGAAAAGGCGTTTGACAAAGTATGGCATTCGGGATTAATATATAAACTCCACAAATTCCAACTTCCTCAATGCTACATTCGCCTTATCCATTCGTTCCTGGCAGGCCGCATGGCATACATCTCTCTGAACTCGGCAACATCCTATCCCATCTTCTTGCACACAGGAGTCCCGCAGGGGTCTGTTTTGTCACCGCTGTTATATTTAATGTATGTAACAGATATGCCGACCATGGATACCAGCACACACGTATTCCAATTTGCAGATGACACTGCTTTCCTAACTCTTGGGAAAACAGTTCAATCCATTAATAAAACACTCCAAAAGGCCGTAGACTCCTTTATTCGCTGGTGCAACCAATGGAAACTATCAATAAACTCTTCAAAAACTCAGGCAGTAGTTTTCCTACCTCCCCACTGTCGCTCCAAAATACACCGAAACCCCAAACTCTTGGAGATTAAAATAGAGGGGAGACGTAACTTACCTTCAAATCACGTAACATACCTTGGCGTTACCATAGATGAAAAACTGACCTGGCGTTCACACTTAGAAAGGATAAAGAATAAGGTAAAGAACCGCCTAAACCTATTATGGAAACTGGTGGGTACATCTTGGGGATTACACCAGACAACAGTCCTAACCACCTACAAAATGTTCTTACGCCCAGCCATCACTCACGGGCATATTGCTTGGATGGACGCTTCTGCCTCCTTCTACCACCAACTGGAAATCTTTGAACGGCACGCATTTAGATTGGCTTTCCGGATTAAATTACCTTATCCCACAGCACTACTGTATGACAGAATTTCCTTCCCGACTATTTTGTATCACGTCGAGAGCCTTCGCCAACGATACATAAACAAAGCCATGATATCCGAAAACCCAGTATTCTGGAATACCATTCATCTTGATATCCGACATGATGCAGCACCTACACATATGTATACGCCATTACAACACCTGCTCACCATGTATTCATGTTATCTAGATGACCTAGACCCACAGAAACACGAGTACGATATATATCATCCATCGCAGTTATCACGCCATATTTATCCCACCACTACAGCCTAAGCAGTACCAACAATACCCGACTCCAAATATAGAAATCCATATTTACAATCTTCTCAACCACGCCCAAAAGTAAGTTAATACCTAAGAATCACCAATCTTAATAAGGAGATTCTGCAATATAAAAAAGCACTTAGACCATCCAAAATGATGAAAGACACATGACTTACAATGAAATCACTTATCGAAGTGAGGGCATAACCCTCTCAACGGGTTAACACTCGAAAAAAAAAAAAAAAACTGCAAAGAGAAATTGAATACCAGTGCATAGTTAGAGATGTTTGAATTATTGATTAGTTCATTGAACTTTTCATCCTAACTATTGCCTATTTTGGGGGAGCATGAAAAGTTTCTAAAAGTTGCAAAGAGAAACTGTGACGTTACAAACATGGGTGTTTGTTGTTAATTAACCCCAAATGTTTCTAGTTTTGCTATTATGAATGTAAGTGTATACAATGTACATTACAGCCATGTTTATACAGATATATATAATTAGCTTAAAGATACATATTATCGCTTAATTCAAGCATTGCATTCTGTAAGCTTACAGCTAGTTATGAAAACCTTGATGCAAGCATGCCTTGGCAAGCTTGCTGCAACTTCCAATTGTGGTAACTAGATTGATTAATGCAAGTTTGCATCCAGCTAATAGCTTGTCATGGCAAGCTTGCTGCTAGCTACTTAGCTTGTCGTGGTAAGCTTGCTTCATGCTTGCAGCAAGCTGTCTGTGCTATCTGGGATGTGCCATCCTTCAATTTTCGAGTGAAATTAACATGCCATACAATTTGCATTGGACTCAGTGAAATTGGTAAACACAACACGAAAACAATTTATTTACAATATTGTTTCTAATAACATTTTTTCTTAATGAAGTCAGGAATGACCAAAATGTCACTTACCATGTTTTACACCCGAGCAGTTCGATTTATGTTTCCCATATAAATCATCCTACACACAGTAAAATAAACGCATGAATTAACTCAACAATACATAAAACTCTACTCTAGCAAATGCTTAAATGCATCAATTGTTGTAGAGTCACTGGAATTAAATATGAGACACCTAGATCCTGAAATATCCGATTCCATGCAAGGCGTTATTTGTGCTGCCTAACTCAACGGCGGTGGTAGAAGTTGCCAATGAAAATTTGCTATTAAAATCCACTTATCGCCGTAGAGTTAGGCAACACATACAACACTTTGCAGGGAACCCATTTTTATTGGCGATGACTGTACACCGTGTTATATAAGTCTATCCTGGATTTGGAAGTTTTACCGTTCAGTAGCAAACACACATATAAGAGATGAAAAAGTTAATTTCGTGATAGATTACGGCTTGGTTACCTGTTTCTCCACTAGGTTGGCCGGTCCCTGTGGCGGAGTGGTTAGCACATCGCGCTACGACGCCAGGGGTCCTGGGTTCGAAATCCCGGCCTGGGCATGGATGTTTGTGAGTGTCCATTCATCAATTTCATCATATCATCACTCATTCCCATCTTCGCAAATTAGCCAAAAGTGGCACAAAAGCGAAGTAAAATAAAGGAAATCAATCAATCAATCAATCCACTAGGTGGTGGTAGTAGTAGTATACAAACATAACATTTTCAAGTGAACAGATACATTTTTCAGCCCTGCAATTTGCTAGGTCATCCGACCTCAGTCCATGTTACTTGTTACTGTTACGTGACTACTTTACCAAGAGATTAAACAGAGATTGAACAACGAATCATGAGTGCAGTTGCTACCATCGACATCCATGTGTTGGAACGAGTGTGGCAGGAGCTAGATTGCAGGATTGGCGTCTATCGAGTCATCATGGAAGGATATATCTAATAGTGGTAATGTGGGTTATCAAATTCGATATCTACTCTTTTCAGTTACGGGGGCCTACCGATGCCGCAGTGGTAGCATCGTCGCCTTGTAATCAAGAGGTCCCGGGTTCGATACCCGGTGAAGGCCTGTAGTGGTTCGGATCGTACTTTAAACTGTAGGTCCAGTTCAGATTAGCCTTACTGTGATAAAGTGGACTTTACACAGCAACTAAAAGAGAAAGCTAGAACTATCTATGTTTTGATTGCTATAGCAAGTTCTTTGCAGTTTCTAGATCCACTTGTGTGAATTGAACTGGGGACGGTTCACGGTGCTTTGACGGAAATTTCTCGAGAATCTCAAACTTTACTATTATTTCTGATTGCAGTTTATATTTAACTTGCTCTTACCGCGTTTTCCCAACAGCTCCAACAATCTTTGTCAAGACCAGGTAGAGCTCACTTTTGGGTTCTTGAGCTTGCGTAAAGTTTCCGCAAATACAGGATGACCAGCAAGGGCCTACCGCTATCAGAGTGCCATCAGCGAGCAGGACATAGTTTAAAGTGTGCCCAAAGAAAATTTGTCGTCATTACTATAATACAGCTTGTCCCAAAATGATTATCGGGGTTTCATAGTCGTTTAATTTCCCTTATATAGTGCGATCAACGAAAAACCGGTCCCCGTGCGTACATTTTAAAACCGGCCCCGAGCACAAATACAGTATGTGAAATGTTACAATATAGTGACTGGTCTGTATGCAAGCCCAAATGACAACCGTGCCTTTTGGGTTGCATAACTGTCAGGAAACCTAAGGTTAGGTTTGGTTAGGTTAGGTTAGGGCATGTGGAGTGGACCTTAGGTTTCCTGACAGTTATGCAACCCAAAAGGCAAGATTGTCATTTGGGTTGCATATAGACCAGTCACAACATTGTAACATTTGTCATATTTGTGCTCGGGGCCGGTTTTTCGTTGAACGCACTGTATATAGAGTACAAGGACAAAGTTTATATGGGCGTAAACAACAACTCAACAAGTGTACATAGTGTACCTTTCGTGACACAGCACACATCCATCCGGTAGTCCAATGCTTCTCGACGCTTTCGTTCGACACCCTTGGGCGTCCAGAACTCTTCCCTTTGCAGACACATTCAGTTTTTTGAAACTTATTGAACCATTGACGAATGTTGTTATCGGACGGAGGATCACTTCCAAATCGTTGCTTTTGAACAGCAAAACCACATGTTGCAAATTCAATGACCCAAAAGGACTTATTCACGGGTGTGGCCATCTTTGGTTCTCTACTTGTCTCGGTCTGTCATTCTCTTTGTTCCTCTCTTTATCCATTACCTTGTGTGTGAATCTCGCTTTACTGTAAATGATAATGAAAATTCCCCATGCATGTGGGTTATTTCGGTAGGCAAGAGCTCGGCTGGAACTCACCTATCCCTGAACCCCCTGAATATCCACTCAGATTATTATCGCTTCTCAAGTTCATAGATTATACGTATTAAGGTCTCCTCCATTGTGCATTGGCTTACTCCGTCGCTATGGTAATGGGTCATGGATTCGATTCCCACTTGGGGACACTGAACAGTGATTTCGATTATCCATACCTTTAAAATATTTCAACACTACCAGCAGCAATATAACGACTGTATTTAAAAAAAAAATTGTATTCTGCCCTGTGCAGTTGTTGTTGCTGTTTTAAGTCCACTTTATGCACATATAGCCCAATTGAGACTGGACCTACAGTTTAAGGTTGGATCCGAATCACTATTTGCCTCCACCGTGTCTTGTGATGTACACATTAGATTAGTCTGTTTTAGGATAGCCGTATTTCTCCACACTTCAGTGACTATATTTTGTATGGCTGAGCCGATCCCACTTTGAACCGATGCCGATATTCTTACCGATTCCCACATATGCTTCAAAATTGCAATAATTAAAATTTGTTAAAAATTGTACGATATTGTTCTGTAAATATTATTTTCCAATTATATGCATAAATTTGCCAAGAAATTTCCTTTAGAATATTCAAAAATTACATCAGAATATTAAAATAGACATCACATAATCGCAAAATATGGTTTTTTGTGCAAAATTGGTGCAAAATAAATAGAAAGTTTAAATTTTGCACAATTTTCAGGATAATTAGGCCCCGCGAAAGTGTCGCGCGGCAATTTTGCGGACCAGTGAAAGACGAAAATGTGAAAATATCGAAGTAATGAACATGTCAAGTCCTTTTACTGGCTTATTTGATTAAAGAATGTAGAAGGAAGGGATGTCAACATTTTGAATGCCAACAATTGAAAGTTATACTCTGTTCCAGCTAACTGTGGAGCAAGGCCGCGCATAGCGTCAGAGAAGCGAAGGAAATTGAGTTTCCAGAGCGAATCAGTACACGCGCTGGGAAGGTTGGTAAATGCAGTCGCTTTCCCCCTCAACGCAATCCCGTTCCCTCTCACGTGTTCATTGGTGGACTACTTGCGCAGAGACTTGTTTTCGTTTGCCTGCTCCACAGTTAGCTGGGACAGAGTATAAGTGGGGGGTGTTGTCAGTTAAAATAACATCCTTGTTTCCAAGTTCACATCCACTGTGGCTAAGGTAATGTAGTGTCGGTTTCTTTTCCTTTGGTGCGTCTGCGATATTAGTGCCGTGTGATGCGCAAGTGGCGCTTATAAACGAAAAAGAACTGATCAGATGTGTCTCTATTTTAAAGTTTACAAGTATTTTTAATATAGATCATGCAATTAGTGGAAGTTAAATACCATAATAACAAAAGTGTTAAAATAATAACAATAATATCGGCAACACCCAAAACAAATGATAGTCTAGAGGCTCAAATTTTAATTTTACAAATCACCCCCCCCCCCTCTAATCAGAAAACAATACCGCCATTCGTTCGAGACTTTATGATCACCCTGTAGAAGAACCCTAAAACAAGGATCAGTGTTATAATTCCCTTTCTTATAATGCCCGTTGATAATTCTGCTTCGAAGTGGGTGTTAATGGCCAGGCGTGCCCTTATGGAATCCATCATTGACACAGTCCGTTATCTTCATTGTCCAGCGAGAGACCTTCACTCTTACATTTTGTTTGCATAATGGAAAGGCACTCCATGTCGGCAAATAACCATCCAAGTGAGGTTTTGCACGAACCTCTCATTTTCATCTCCATCGCTCTCTCACCTTCACCTTCTCCATCATTCTTCAGATATCCCGCTGTTTATTCAGATTCTGCAGACTTTGGCGTAGGTTGACGTACGCTAAGGTGGAGAAAAAATAAATATTTTTTTCCACGCGGAAGAGGACGGGATTCGGGTGCTTAAGCTCAGAGCAACGACCTTCTGGTTCAACCGGTGACTTGTGTGGGGAGGATTTTTTTCTGGCTTCCCTGTTATGGGAGATCCACTCCTACACAAGAACCCTTGGCATTGCCAGAGTCTGATGCATTGTCTGGGCTTGAATTTCTTCAAGGGCAGGGAAGCTAATATATGCAAGCAGGTTACACTTGTAACAGTTTATCGTCATGTTCAATAGCTTCCTCTCACCCACTCTCGTGTCCAGGAGTTTTGCATCGTAAAGAGAATGACCCATTGCTTTTTTTATAGATAGTTATCTCTCTATATGTATAGTCCAGTGGCGCAACCACAGGGGCATTGACCCCCCGCCAATCCTGGACGGAAATAAATTCTATGGGGTGCAAGGGGGCAAACATTGAAGTGCAAAAGCAAGATTAGAAGAATCTAAGAGTAGCAGAACAAATGGATACTCAAGATGGAATTCGTTTTCACGTATATCTTGCATTTTTCCTTCCAGGCAGCCAAGGATATCTGCAGGGCGGGGACAGAGGAGCAATTGCCCCCTCGATTTCAAATTTTATGCAAACAAAAGTACATTTCGTAAAATTTTCTTGCTCGCTTCGCTCACAATATTTGCTTTGCCTCCTCAAGTTCAGAGCTGTAGCTAGGAGGCGGTGTCGGCCCTGGGAGCCGAACAATCTAAACTTAAAAATTGTAAAATTCCTTTGCGCATTACTATGGCGCATAGATTATTTGCACCCTATTAATATTGTTTTCAGTTTGCAAAATTTGGATCTAAAATGTTTCTTACATGCTTCGCTCGCAATGTCATTCTTTTCTGTACTGCTTTATAAATTACCAGAGTGATAAGTAAGACCAACAATATACTTCAGACTGTTGCTACTAAACAGTCTGTGTGCTTCTTTTTCATTATTAGCTAATGTGAAATTGGACGTGATGAAAAATATTTCAAATCGTTTGTTCCAACACAAATGCTTTAGCACCGACTTCTATTAGTATTACTATTGGCACGTCTGTCCTGGTACTTGCCTCCCTTCCCAGCCAAGAAATAGTGGTTACGCCTCTGGTACAGTCACGGATACTTCTGGGTTGCAAAAATATAATTGAATTTCAATAGGTTCATTTCAACCTGTAAATGTAACAATTTCACTTATCATTAAGATTCGGATTCTTATGTAGCTAAAACATGCGAAATATAGATATATCTACATATATTATTTATTTATCTCTTATTTTATGTGACGAAGATGAAGCTTCATTCCTGGTCTTACTCTTAGCCATTACATAATAATTAACCTTTTCGTTACCTTTGTTTCCATTTTCTCGACCCCCCTTTTCTTAACATTTATTTAATCACCCCTAATTAGGTATAATTGGAAAATAATTAAGAAATATATATTTTCATTAAATGAAAAATGCCCACCATAAGGCTGGTTAAGATGAAAACTGAAGCTGCACTTTAACAAAAGTTTTAAATCAAGACTTGATTTAATTATTATTAATGCATGTCAAAATTAATGCTTCAGCCTTCATCCAGGATAAGGAATGGCCAACTTACTTTATTTATTATCTTGACAAAACGTACAAGAATGTAACTCTTAAGAAAGAAAGTTTACAAATGTTAACTACAACTTAATACAATTTTAGATTTCCAAATATTCAATTTTATCAAATCCAAGTACAGGTATATAACATTGTAAATTCACAATACTGTAAAAAATAGCAAACCTTCCTGACCACAAGCTAAATTTCTGGACTTTTTCTTCAGTTTCTTGACCTACATGTCGATATCTTGACTTTTTTGACATTCGTGACTGAGACACCCTGTTAATATAATTCACATATAAACACAGTTAACACACATATACTATTCGATATCCGACCAAGATTACTTGTAGCGATGTTACCAATTGCAATGCATCTGTATTTGAAAAACTCAAGCACATAATTGCAAGAAATATTGATTTCGAAAAATTAATTCATGTTAACTAACCCTGTGTATCCAGACCAGACACGTTCTATCTGTTCTTAGCAAGTATTCGATTCACCACTTACGAGTCGCCAGCTTCCGTGGCTGAGTGGTTAGCGTAAAACGCTATTTGAATCTAGGATGCTTCATTGTCCTTGGCCTCCCATCTATGCCATCAATTTTATTTCAACTTAATCGCCGCGATTAAAAAGTGACATGAAGTCGCGAAATATGTAAATTGACTTCGATTTAATGGGAGGAGATTTACTTTTGTTATTGCAGATGAAGACAAAACTGATACGAATTCTTTTTACGTTCGCTACCAGCTTGCCTATGCGATTTATCTACTGTATTTGGTTGGTTGGTTGATTTGGTGTTTTAAGTCCACTTTATACACAGTAAGGCTAATCGGGACTGGACTTACAGTTTAAAGTGGGATCCGAACCTCTACTATTTTAGCTATTATGGATGTTTTGTTTTATGACACATACATTGTGGCTGTTATCCAGTGTTATCTGACGGAGAGGTGTGAGTGAATTTTGTGTGTGTGTTTAAAAATTCAAATACTGAATTGATCATTTCTAGACCCTGGAAGTCTGGCAAAATGCCTCCTTTTCCTGCTGCATTTATTAATCAAATGTTTTTTGATATACATAAACCTAAAGAAGCATCTACTGTCCAATCAATAGTGTCTGGATTTGTTTTTTTCTGTAATGAATGGAAATGAGGTATTGGTTTTAGTTTTAGCTGTAATAATTGTATTCTAATTGTGGTTTTAGATTTAACTCTGTACCTTCAGTACATTAATTGTTTACATTATAAGTATGAATGTTTTTTTTAATTTTTTAATTTTTATTCTTTCTACTGCAACAATGATTTTCAAGAAGTGTAAAGTGTCAATTGTAATATGTTTTTCTTTTTTTTAAGGGTTTGTTGTAAGACCGGTCCGCGAGGCCGAAACACGCTCTCTCAATAAAGACGATATTATTATTATTATTATTATTATTATTTATGTTGTTGCTAATGTTTTAGGAGCTTTTTTATTGTGCCTATTTTGTACCCTGCCGCCAATTTTTAATTTTTAATGCCTACTTATGCCATTCTCAATGAGATTTTAGAATTTCTTTATGTGCATAACTTATTTTTCTTTCAAAAACCTTATTTATTAGCACATTATGGTTTTGCCAGAGACAATTACAAAGCTGGACAAAAGAGGAGAAACTCTTACAGCGTCCATGAAAGTCTTGAATCGGTGCAGCAGCTGATTGAAGTGGCAGAAGAATAAGGATTAACTGTTGGAGAAATGTGCCAACTTGGACTCAGAAAAGAATAAAACAATTTGCGATATTCTTAAAGGTGGAAATTCTTTTCTTAAAGATGTGAATCCGGTTATAATAGCCTATTTCAGTATGATCCAATTACTTCTGTCGAAGCAGAGAGAACATTTTCTCTTATAAAAGAGCATTCTATTTATCAAGGCAACACAGGAAAGTAATTTGATATTTCCATGTAAATATTAATATCTTGAACCTAATTAGAGATGTGACTTGAAATTTATTACTTTTTGCGGTTTATTGTGCCTATTTACCACATTACAAATGCTTTTGTGCCTGTCTATTTTAACCAAAATAAATTAAAGAACTTCCTGGCTCTCTAGAGACACGAAAATCCGTCATTTCATAGCTGAAAGTTCCAAACATTGACACGTGAAAAATCAGCATATCCACACTCGTCAGATATGAAGGTGTGCGAAAATTTCGTAAATGACGCTTACACCTCTAGTCAGACAAGCAACAAACATTTTGTGCTCTACAGTAAAAAATAACTCAAGTCCAGCATTTTTCATATTATTGCAATTCTGCAATTAGTACCATCATCATTACGGAAGTGACGTTTTTGTTAATTAGTTAATAGGAGCACTCTTCCTCTTCTCCAATTTTAGAAAACTGGTTGACACTGCAAAAATCTGACGTGTTTTCAAAATGGGGAAGGAAATTATGTCAAGAGAAAGCGAAAAAATTAACCCTACAAGGAGCAAGTTTTAAATGTGCACTGAGAAAATACAAACACAAGGTCAGGGAACAAGAGACCCTTAAAAAAACGAACGTTACCGCATCTGATGTCAGTAACAACGGAAATGTTCTCTTTTGCCTTTGCAATATGTATCAGCGGAAGTGGCATTCGCGTTACTCAACCGTTATGCCGAAAAGTAGTCTAGACAAGTTGTATGAAGATGATAAAAAAGGGATTGCAAAGAAGATTGGATCGCCATAATAAGACGTGGGAAGCAGAGCAAATTCCATGCCTCACGTTACCTTTTTTACGTCACCTCTTCAATGAACATCTCTTCGGTGATAAAGAAACTATCTAGGATTACTCGGGAACTTAACAGCAGGCTTAAACTTTCTAGATTTTTTACACTGCTGCAATGTTATTCCTTTTTGTCCGTCGAAATGCAGAAGTTTTCCAGGTCATAATGGTTCGAGCAGCAATGGGTTTCATTCATGTATTTAAAAATGCTAGTCATTATGACATTAGGATATCCCGGAATGGAAGAGAAGGGAATTCCTCAGAAGCTACAGGGTAATTTGAACCTTATTGAGCAACAATGTAGGGTCCCGAGAAACATAAATTATATTAACTTCGATTGAATGTAAAAGTAGACTTCAATATCAACAAAAATACATTCATGAATAACATTTATACATATCCAGTACCCAATGACGTATTTAGGGGTCCACGAGTTACAGCCCCCCCGAAAGACTTGCCACGTACTAAAATAAAATAATTAAAATGCACTTTTTTTTTAGCATTTGTTGTACTAGAATCGATGGTTATTAATTTCCTATGAACTTGGAAGTCAAAGATTATTATATTGGGATCATATTGCTTTTAAGGACAGTACCAAAGAAGAGTAATGCACACTACCACTTATGAAAATATGCATAAAATATTCATCAGGGATATCCTTTGTTATTATTCAATTCTTTATCTATTTGTCATTAATTTCCTTGTATTTATACAAATTTGGCGATCTTAAGTAGACGCAAACTAGATAGTAAATATATCCTGATATATTCTAGAATTGAATTGTTGTTTTAAGTCCACTTTCTGCACAGATATGCTAATCGGGACTGGATCTACTATATATAGCCCTTGGATCACATCGATTTTTTCTATTGTGGTATAAAAATATAAAAGATATGAGTTAAGCAACGGTAGGCGGTTGTAAGTTTAACTGAACCACTGTGCAATGTGCCTCCACCCGGTATCGAACCCAAGACCCTGTACGATCTAGAAGAGGACAAAAATAGCTTCCAGACCTATGCGACAAGGGGGTTTCACATCGAAGCAACAAGCGACATGGCCGAACGACAATCAATACGTGTAACGTGTAGCTTGTATTGTCAATTCCATACGAAAGGTTGCATTCATTTCTGAAGACTCCTTTCCAAGCGACACATGTCGCTAGTCGCTTCAATCTGAAAACACCCTTAGAATCTTGAGAATCGGTTGCTGAACTGTTGAGCCACGAAAACAAACAAACACGCAATATTCATTGTACAAAAGAAAGTATGCATGACTTTGGATAACCCAATCCATCATATTCATCCAACAGTCGGAGTAAGGGTACCCTTCCACGTAGTACACCCAATTGTCAACCTCACTTGCACGTAGTACACCCTGGACTAAATTCTGCAGACTAACGAGGCTCTGGCGTCTCGACATACGGCCAGTATAATCCTCGTAGAACTGTGTGTGTGTTGTCCTTTGTGTTGTCCTTACGTGTGCTGAGTGTCCCTTTGCAGCCTCAGATTTTAAACGAAGTCAGAATATTTTGTTTCTCCGACAATACAGTTATGTTAGTTATTAGTTATTAGCAGTGGCGTAGCGTTATAGTACGCCCGTACGCCCGGCGTTCCCAGATTTAAAATTTCAAAAATGCTTAAATACTGTGATTATAAAGTAAAACGTGAATAATTTCATATATGTTTGACCTTCATGGCATTATAATGGCTATTTTTCGCGATCCGCTTGCAACGCTCCACTCTCAACACTCGTTCTAGCATCTCTTTTCAATGCCTTTCCCGGCCGGACGCCGAGCAGGTTCGGCGTACAGGACTCCTATATTCCTTGCTGCCTTTATGGAGGGAAAGCTTCCATTTCTACAGCACGCGCGTAAATGGGCTCTCTTACGCCAGCGTACGAGAGGTCTACCGTGATTGGTTCATGTGACCCTTCATGCCTTCTGAAGCAGACGACAGCGGCAGAATTCCTACCCGGTTCTTCGCTCTTCGCGCTCATGCAACTCGTGTTGTGTGATGCTACAATAAGCAATATTGACTGACGTAACTTTACCAATCTCAAATATACTGCTTCTTAATGGCCACTGCATTGTATAATTTATCGCACGAACAGCGATGTGTATTAGAAACTCAAAGATCAACACAGTTTTGTCAAATAATTTGGTGAAGTCCTCGTGGTAGAAATTCAGCCTGTGGCTGCTCTACCACTTAACCCGCAAAACTATTATTTTTTTATTGTATTTTTTCGTTATTATCTAACTACTTAATATTGTGTGAATGGAAATGTTTAGCATTCATTTGAAAACTCTTAACATCGAATGGTCTCTGGAGAAAATTATTTTAAAATGTTTATCAGCATTCTCAAGATGTAATAAACAGTGGTCTGAATTACTAATCGGCACTGTTACGTCAGTAGAGTGTACGATATTTGGATCATCCACTCTGATTTTCACAGTGCGCCGAGACGACAGAGGTCCCTGGTTCGAATCCCGGCCTTTAGCACGGGTGTTCTTTGTCAGTGTCCCTTCATCAATATCATCACTCATATTCATATTCGCAATTAACCAAAAGTGGTAGCGAAATAAAAGCGAAATAAAATAAACCAAATCAATCAGTAGTTGGATCGCCCACAACAATGACGCCTACTGTTGTGCAGAGGCGCTTGTGATTCAGGTAGGTTTTTAATGACTTGCGTCATGCAGAAAGATATAAAAAAAAGGTATAAAACACCAGAGTTCAAAACATATGTGGCATAGTGAGGCATCTAATTTTCTAGCTAAAACATGCAATGATGATGTTTTATTGAAAACCCAGCTTACTTCAGGCAAATAATACCTGTGGCGACTAATACCATAAATAAATTATTAAGCAAGAAAGGGCCGACTCTTCCTTCGGACTTGGCGTTCCCACCCGAAATGTCCATGCTACGCCACTGGTTATTAGTCCCGGGTTCGAATCCCGGTCTGGGCATGGATGTTTGTGAGTGTTCATTCATCAGTTTCATCACATCATCACTCATACCCGTCTTCGCAAATTTGCCAAAAGTGGCACAAAAAGCGAAGTAAAATATAGCAAAAAATAAAAAAGTTAAGGTAAGAGGCTGGACCCCGTTTAATAAGACGGGTTCTAAATAGCCTAAGTGCTGACGTACCCAATCCAACAGCCTTCGAATTAGCATGTAATGCAATTCACCCAACAGCCTAATATTTTGTCCTAGGAGGACATTGGTTGCAACATTAGCTAGTTGTGTCATATTCTTCATTATCTAATTTGCATTACCTTAAACAACACGAAGAAGAAACAGGTTCCGAACATAGGGGATATAAAAACATGTTTTCCCTTGCATCTCCCACAGTAGGCTGAAACGAAGCATTAAAATTTTATGCCGAAGAATAATGACCCGAAATCTAATACGTGAATCCCGATTGCAACTACGTCGGATACCATAAACAGGGTGTGCTTTGGCATGGCTCCAGAGGTTTAGGCCGCAATGCCGTGAAGCAACAAAGCAGACGAACCCAATTTTATGTAATTCCCGAACTGGACTGATAAGCGTGGTCGTCTCCAGTGTCATAAATAATCTAGTGAAAGTCCAGTTTCGTAAAGAAGCTCATTACGCAGTCACATTGTGGGATGTCGAGAGTTTGCCAGCAAAATGATGTCCCGTGTTTCTCTCCTGACGGTGATGTCGACGGTGGAAACCGTTTCGGTGGGCTCATAGGCGGAAGAAATGTTTACAGGTGAGCTTTGCGATGGTGGCTCCATCTCTTATCCGCTCTTTATTTGTTCCTTTACCACTTTTTCTTTCTCTTTCTACCTTCTTTCTCTTCTGTTCATATTTTTTTCTACTACCTTTCCACCTTGATTACTACGAGGGGCTTTCAAGTCAATCTGACGGCCCCTTTGGCGGAGTGGTTAGCACCAGCGTTGTTAAAGGTCCAGGAATTGTAAATATATTCAATTCCGGTCCAGGAGAGAAAATCAGTAGCGTAAATGGGTTTTGGATCGTAAATAATATTTTTTTATCTGTAAAGTATTTGAATTCGGTCCAGGAACCTATTTCCGGCTGAATTTAAATACGGTCCAGGAACATTTCTTCCGGATCAATTTATATACGTTCCAAGAACCTTTTTCCGGATCAAAATTTAAGACGGTCCAGGCACCTTTTTCCGGATCAATTTAAATACGGTCCAGGAACCTTTTTTCAGACTGAATTAAAATTCGGTCTAGGAACCTTTCTCCGGCTCAATTTAAATACGGTCCAGGAACATCTTTTCCGGATCAATTTAAATACGGTCCAGAAACCTTTCTTCCGGATCAATTTAAATACGGTCCAAGAACCTTTTCTCCGGATGAATTTAAATATGGTCGAGGAACCTTTTTCCGGATCAATTTAAATATGGTCCAGAAACCTTTTTTCAGACTGAATTTAAATTCGGTCTAGGAACCTTTCTCCGGCTCAATTTAAATACGGTCCAGGAACATCTTTTCCGGATCAATTTAAATACGGTCCAGAAACCTTTCTTCCGGATCAATTTAAATACGGTCCAAGAACCTTTTCTCCGGATGAATTTAAATATGGTCCAGAAACCTTTTTCCGGATCAATTTAAATACGGTCCAGAAACCTTTTTTCAGACTGAATTTAAATTCGGTCCAGGAACCTTTCTCCGGCTTAATTTAAATACGGTCCAGAAACCTTTCTTCCGGATGAATTTAAATACGGTCCAAGAACCTTTTCTCCGGATGAATTTAAATACGGTCCAGAAACCTTTTTTCAGACTGAATTTAAATACGGTCCAAGAACCTTTTCTCCGGATGAATTTAAATATGGTCCAGGAACCTTTTTCCGGATCAATTTAAATTCGGTCCAGGAACCTTTTTCCGGCTCAATTTAAATTCGGTCCAGGAACATTTTTTTCAATGAAACAATATTCAACTCAGACTGAATTTAAATTGTTCGAGAAAAAAGGTTCCGGTTCTGCTGCGGAACCCAATAAAACCTATTAGAATTTATGGGTTTCAAAGCCTTTAAAAACCCTGGTTAGCACATCGCGCTACGACGCAAGGGTTCCCGGGTTCGAATCTCGGCCTGGGCATGGATCTTTCTGAATGTTCATTCAGCAATTTCATCATGTCATCATCACGCATTCCCATCTTCGCAAGTAAGCGAAAATTGGCACAAAAAGGGAAGTAAAATAAAGCAAATCAATCAAGTCAATCCGGGACTTTATAAAAGAATAAATTTCGAGGGGTAGAAACTGCATTTATTTTTGGACCTACTCCCTTGCTACATTTATACACTTATTCCATGGTTTAACTAATGCCTGGAATGCTTCGTCATAGAAAGATCTGTCAATACTTTTGAAGCATTCCACGCTGCCTGCTTTACTTCGTCATCACTGCTGAAATGTTGACCTCCGAGGAATTCTTTTAGGGGTCCAAACAGGTGGAAATCACTTGGCGCTAAGTCCGGACTGTAAGGGGGATGTGGCAATAATTCCCAGCCGATTTTCCGGAATGTTTGCATAGTGCGTTGAGCGGTATGAGGTCTTGCATTGTCCTGCAGAAACAGAACACCCTTCGTGGTCAAACCAGGCCGTTTCTTCCTCAGATTATCATGCACAACATGTAGTAATATTCACTGTTGATAGTGACACCGCGGGATAAAAACTCCACGTGAATAATCCCATGTTTGTCCCAGAAAACATTTGCCATAACTTTACCTGCTGACGCAATTGTTCGAAATTTCTTTGGTGGTGGTGAGTCCGCATGCCGTACGGCCGTCTTTGAAGAGCTTGCAGCATTCAAATGTCTTACAGCGGCTAAAATTAAATATTCTGACTCGGTTGTTAGCATATGCAGATGATGTAGACTTATTAGAGGATGACATAAATACAATTAAGAATAATGCTAAAATATTTTTTAAAACTCCTAAAGAGATAGGTTTGGAAGTTAACAAAGAGAAAACTAAATATATGCCTACAGGCCGAAACTATGTGTTAGGTAATAATCAAAATCTAATTATTGATAACAACTAGTTTGAACCTGATTTCAAATTCAACTACTTAGGAGTAATATTAACAAATGAAAATTATATTAAAGAGGAAATAAAAAGAAGCCTTAATTCAGGAAATGCGTGTTACTTTTCTCTTCAAAAAAAATTATCTTCTCGTATAATATCTAAGAAACTAAAACTTAAAATATATAAAACATTAATTTTTTCCTGTAGTATTATATACATGTAAAACTTGATCCACTAAATTAAAAAAAGGAACATAAATTATGAGTACCTGGAAAACAAAGTCCTAAGGAAAATAAAGAGACAAGTGAGTGGAGAAGGTTACATAATTTAGAACTGCACAATTTGTATTCCTGTCCAAATATTATTAGAATAATTAAATCAAGAAGTCTTAGATGGGCAGGACATGTAGCAGAAATGGGATAATTCAGGACTGGAGCGGGCGGAGGGGACATATCGCACCCTGGACATACCTTGTGTTGTATTCTGCATCAAAACATAATTTCAACTTCTCTCCTTAGTTGTTACTGTCACACCACAAGAGTAACACATGAAATTATCAATTTCCTATTTTCTTGGACAGTTTCTCTTTCCTTAATTACGTATTTTGTGCGTATGTCGTATGAGTTTGGGGGTAACTAATGTCCGGTTCTGCGGGGCTTAGCCCTCCTAGCCCCTACCTAACTACGCTTACACGTTCACACTGTTGTCCGCCATCTTGAATGGAAATGAAATGAAACTCTGAAAGTAGAATATGAATATCGATTGAAAGATAAGTGTATATGAATTGAAGAAGTTCAAAGTAAGAAGCAGCATGTTGATCCACTTATCGATAAGATCTAAACGACCCCCCCCCTTCCCCGACATCACCTCTCCGGTTTCCGCTCCCATGCTCACAATACTATGGCTTGCTAACTTTGTATTTATGCTTTCGTTTGGGAGGTTCTAAGGGATTTGTTTTCTTCTTCGGTGCCTATTAGATAAAGTTTCGCACATTACAATCTAGACAATCATTAGGGGGGCAGTTGCCCCCCACTTATTGCCACTTTTGCCTCGCACTATGCTAAATCTTAACTACCAAGCGAAAGTAAGCTGTCCTTGACCCCACGTTTTGGAACCCAATCGCCGCCACTGTACACAATTTGAGCGCCTTCCATTTGAGCCCCCTTCCTTTCATTTACCAAAATCCAATGATTGAAACTACTGTACTATTACTTAAAGAACATGGTTCCAATATCTTCACATTTGTGTTGTTTTTTCCTGGTTTCCATACTATATCCATTTTAAGGTATGCATGGCGTACATTTTGACATTTACGTGAATATTCTGCCAGTTTTGATACACATAGAGACGAGTACAATTTTTTCCCAGCTGGTGGCATGGGGAAATGGGCTAATTTCCGAAAGTTCCCCTCTAAATACGCCACTGCTTATACCAGGGGGGATAACATACATCCGCATACTTTATACTATTGTAACCGCTCTTACTTGTATTTAGATACTAGATATACTCATAATGTAGAATCAGTGTCAGCGATGGGGGAAGTCTCCCACTTATTTCCACCGCACTATGCCAAACTTTATGTACCAAGGGAAAGCCCGCCACTGTGTAGAATTATACCATACAACTACTGTATTCAGTTTTGATAAAACTTCTACCAGGAGAATATTCAACATTCAAATTCAAATTTTCTTTATTAAAGGGCGAGGTTCAGCCTGTGGCTGTTCTCCCATCTAACCCCGGTAATACATTTACCTGTTGTACATAAACAAAATCATAGTAATAATAAAAATAAAAAAATAAAAAATGGTTACAAAGAAAAGAACAAAGACAAATTTAAAAAATCAAGAAAACACATAAAAAGGAAAGAAAGAAAAAACACATACACACACATATACGCGTACTGAACATTTCTGAGCAGGAGATTCACTCAAGGATATTGAGATTAATGTACATAATTATGTTAGTTTTTGAAGTAAGCTAGAACAATGTAAATATTGTAAATATTACAGTATAGTGGTTGAAAATTTGTCAAGGATTGGCGAGGCTTGAATTCAGTTCAAGATGTTTTGTTTAGCGCTATTCGTGGGGGAGCTTGAACAGAGATATTGCTCATCTAACATTAGATTCTTTAGCTCATTCTTAAATTTGTTATTAATGTATTTCTCAACAACAGAAATTTTATCAAAACCTTTATTTATGTTTTGCTTTAAGCCAACTTTATGCACGGGTACGCTAATGGAGACTTTACCTACTGTTTGAAGTTAAATCCAAACCTCTCTCTCTACATGCCTCTACCTCGTATCGAACCCGGAACCTTTTCATTACAAGGTAAAGACTTTACCATTAGGACATCAGGGAGGCCTTTTAAGAAAATTATTATTTTTAAGTTACACTGTGCGAATTAAGATTTTTTGCTTTGGGGGGGGGGAATTGCCCATTCAGTGCTGCATTTGCGATTTCATTTTGGGGGAAGCCTTTTTGGGTGTGCAAATTTGTACATGTTACCAGTCAGTAAATTAAACTATTGCCTTGTGGTGCTAAGTACCTTAGATCATTGGTTCTAACCTACGTTATTACATTTGATGATAACATTTGCACGTAATTTAGAAATACTTAGTACATTTAAATTCTAAGAAAACCCAAACTCATATAAAAAATTTGACCGGTTTAACGAAAGTCCGGATTAACTGAAATGACCTAAAATAACAGTAAAAATGCATTAAAACTCCGTTTATAGATACAAAACACGTTTATTATGGTGTATTCAAAGGGTATAGGCATAAATGCACTATACAGTACAGTACAAAGTCTGCGGGAAACAGTGGTTGACTGCCTTTTTTGTGGGAAGTTCTCTTCTTGACTTCTAGCCACATTTAAAAACTTGTATTCTGTTTTTTTTCCTTTTGCCTGTCCGGATTTCGCGAAGTCCGGCTCATCGGGATCCGGATTTTACTGTATTTTACTGTTTTACTGTATTTCCAAGTTCAAACATAAAGCCAATCTAATCTACATACAAGTTCCTTGTTGAACACTTTAATGCATGTATAATATCAGCACTATGCCATGAAAACTTAAGTGGAAAACAGCCTACTGTTGTCTCGGCACGGTGAGTTTGGTCAATTTCAGAATGGCGTCCTCCTTTAATCCGCAAGGCTGCATACTTTTCGGCAGGGAAATCTTTGATGGCTGGGCCATCAATGGACACGAATGATTTTTCAATTGTGTTTGTTACATACTTAACAAATGGTATACTATGCTTTCAATTCAATTTTCTTCGAGTGGGGATAAAAAAAATACGAGGCAGGGATTAAAATCATTTCTTTTGCCGGAGATACTGTATTATTTTGTGGGCTGAAATTCCCGCCCCCTGTTATTTCGCACACTGCTCACTTCAATATAAATTCGTAAGCACACTGCCTTGCGGTACAGTAGATTATTAATAATTATCCAGTGGGGACTGAGTTCGTATTTACGGAGTTGTAAGGCTAAATTTAGAACAGAAATGTCCATAAATTGAGCCTTTGTGAGACATTTAAGGACAATTTTGGATGGATTTATCACTGGTGTCAAGATTTATGAAAAATTCTGCTTTTGCTATTACGTTCATATAGTCCTCAGGACAGGATTAGTCCACTTAATGCCGTTTGCAGACGGCCGAACCCTGGACAAGGACAGCCTCTTTTTTTATCGCCATCCCAGGCACTTTCTTTCAGGATGGGTCCAAGCCAAGTGGTATCATGTAATAATAATGATATTAATAAAGTTAATAATTAATAGATTGATAAGATCGATGTGTTTAATAAGCAAATTAAGTTTTATATAAGAGTTTGAAAACCAAGTTAAAACTTTCATTTTACTTTTCTTCTTGAAATAGTCAGTGTTCCAGTTTTTCCTTATTCAATTTCCTTTTTCAACCCACCACAATCCACTGACATTTACTGAACAAAGACAATCAATTCGTTTTCTCATTTCTTTCTTTTGTCTCTTTCGAATACAAGTGATAGCCAAAATTTTCCAAATTTTTGAGCCTCAGAAGTTCAAAAGGTGAGGAGAAGGAATGTGTGAGGTAGCCGATACATCAACAACAGACGTCGACAATCGTGACAATCGTCGACAATTGACTGACTTACTCAAGAACACGAGGACTACAGTGTTCTCATGCTTCTTTCTTTATTCTCGCACATATTCATAATATACCATGCGCTTTCCTTATTTAACTGTGTATTTGAATAAAAAATAGGAAATAGGAAACGCACTAGTATACATTACACAACGAGCAGGCATCCTAAATTATTAATCAGAAACTTAACATTTCTTCAATTGCATCTAACATAATTTTTTTTATTCGATAAATATTGAATTCTTCATCTATTTGACATTAATTTCATTACCAGAGCACTTGTTTTTATATAATTGTTTCCAATCTTAACCACAGGTAAGCTACATAATGAATATGAGCTGTTATATCTCTTTATCGTATTAGTCTATGGGTATTACGAAAAGGAGGAAGGGGAGGGCAATATATCTACTACTAACAAAACTAGTGACAGATAACTCAACTTTCAATTGCTAAGGATTAAATGTATGTTCACAGAAATCATGTCAGTCAAGAATCACACCCTGAAGTGCCAGAGCTTGCCAACGGAATTGAATTTGACCTATAAATAATATTGTTTATGTGGATTATAAACATTTACAAGAACTAACCGATCACTGATCTTCAATTTTTTCAGCGGTTACTTACTTTTGTCTTCCACGTTGCTTATATATGAACGCTTGTCCTTGGATGTCCACCGTAAGAGGTGGGTTTCAGTTCAATTTAAAAAAAAATACTTTTTTCAAATCAACACGGGGTTACTAAGAGTACTTTGAATGCTTTATTTTTTAATAATTTGTAATATTTCGTTTTATATACATTCAGGAGCACCGAAAGCGGAGGGGCAGGGGGTCTGTCAGTCCTTGTTTGGGACTCCTAATGAGGGGCGCAATGTATAACTTTCAACATGGTTTAATTTTTTTAAACAAAATATTATTTGTGTGATGGAAATTTCATAGATTAATTATTTGAGGACTCTGTGGGAAATTACGCAGGATTCTACTCTGAAATTGGCATTTTATTTTATTCCAGTAATTTGTTCCCAAATTCACAGTTAATTAAGGAAAAAGCATTGTATAATATGAATATGTGCGTGAATAAAGGAAGAAGCATGGAAACACTGTAGTCCTTGTGTTCTTGAGCGAGTCAGTCAATTGTCGACGATTGACCCGATTGTCGACGTCTGTTGTTGATGTATCGGCTACCTCACACATTCCTTCTCCTCACCTTTTGAACTTCTGAGGCGCCAAAATTTGGAAAATTTTGACTATCACTTGCATTCGAAAGAGACAAAAGAAAGAAATGAGAAAACGAATTGATCGTCTTCGTTCAGTACATAGCAGTGAATTGTGGTGGGTTGAGAAAGGAGAATGGGATAAAGAAAGACTGGAACACTGACTATTTCAAGAAGAAATGAAAAGTGTAAGTTTTAACTTGGTTTGCAAACTTTTGTATAAAAATTTGCTTATTAGACACATTGATCTTATCGATCTATTAATTATGAACTTTATTAACATAATGCCCCCCTCCCCTCCTTATACAATATTTTTTTGAAAGAAAGGGGATAATTCGCAGATGCGAGCAATCACTATGTAATTCACAGGTTCTCCGCTAGATGGGAGAATGCACTGCGGTAGACTAGAAGCGCTACTCGTGGGAAAAGTTGGAACTAAGTCCACTGAAATTTAGCCGGTAATCTCTAATTACATACCAATTTTTTCCTTGCTTTTTGCTGGTAGCTTACAATGATTACGTCAAAAGCGCCAACTTTGAGAAAATAGGACACTTTTATCCTTCAAAATTTGTCAAGAGGGGCTGATACTACTAGCAAGATTTATTTCATGTTTGTTTATGATCTCTATTATAAAATAAATTAAAGTGACGACAGAAAGACACGGAACAAATACGAGGAACATTCATGAATATAATACGTATATAATATAGATGGAGAGGAAAGTCATCAAAACTGTCGTAGAGCTCCTAAACCGACACAATCCGGAATCCGATGACATCCGGATAATCCAGATTACAATCCTCAGCCGATGTTAGGAAATTACATCAGTTTCATGGAAGTGTTAAGTTTTCGTTGTGAGATTTTAGACTTCAGATATTCCACCATTCACAATATTAAAAGTATAAATTAGAGTTTAGTTCCTTATTTTTATACCCTTTTCTTTAAAATCCTAGTCCTCTTTTGCCTGTCTATTGCTACAATACCAAAAATTCGGGATCTAATGAAAATGCCAATCTTGGAATTTAGCTAGTAGATGGCGCCACTGCCATATTGCAGGAAATGCTTTTAAATATCTACAACATTAAGTCAAGAAATCTGAAGTCTATCCTCATATTTTATATATAAATATAAAATATTATATAGGCTACAGTTATTGCTAATGGATATTAATTAAGTTTTCCTGTACGTGATTTTTCTTTCAGACTCTTAGCTAAGTTAATTTATTTCCTTTACATTCAGTGTTTTGTTTTACTTTCCTAGTAAATAAATATTTCTCACTTATTGCGTTCAGTATTTGTCCTTATGTCCTCCTCGGTGGCCGCCTCCGACTGGGTTCAGTCTCTGGATTCTCGGCCTGTGTATAGGACCAGTGGCAACCGACCATCGTGAGGAATTGGGGAGCTACGAGTGAGTAGCGTAGACCGGTCTCGGAAATCTCCTACAACGGCTGGGGGTTCGATGTGCTGACCCCACGTCACCCCATTACCGGTTGAAGATCTCCGCACTTCTAGGTAGGATTATAGGCGGGAGACTGGCAGTCGGGAGATAGGCCAAGGCTCTTCAACGGCTGTAGACCCACGGGTTATTTGTCCTCAAACTGTAGAAGATCGATAAACTCTGTGCTCGCAATACTACCTGTTTGGTTTGCAGATTATACTAATTTTAATTGTGTCTACAGTTTAAAATATCCGTTATCAACTGATTTCAGCAACAATATGTTCTCCCGAAATCCCTCTGAATTGAAAAATACTTACATTATGATATTAATCTATATGTATCACAACAATGTGAATGAATGAAAAATTGATGAAATACATAAAAGAACAACCAATGTGCATAGTGGCGTGCCCAGGATTCTCGAATGGAGAGGTAAGGTATATTCTTTATTTTTTGCTTCTCAGCTCTCAATTTTCCATCTTTTCCTGCCTTTAATGTTCTTTCTTTTATGAATATGGAGCCAAATGAAAGGGAGGGCATCAACTCCTTTTTGAGTACCCCGATGATGTGCCTTCTATTGGGTGCGAAGTCTTGTGTTCCTAATTCCAGAGGTGTTGTTTATCAGTACACTACTCCTTCCCTCCAGTAATAGTACAATGTTCCCATATAAGTAAAGGAAATGAGATCACAGACTGACAAGTCTCGGCTAGTCTCGAGTACAATCCCTACTCAGATATCAATATCTGATGTGATATGATACGTCACGAACACCTACATTGACAATGGCTCATTTTGTCTTATTTGAGGTTTTTGCTATGCCAAAAGAGAAGGGACCAGTGGCGCCGATTAGAGGGGGCAGTTGCCCCTCTAACTTTTCGCCACTTTTTCCCGCACACTATGCTAAACCCTATCTACAAGGAGAATATACTGTCTTTGCCCCCCCCCCCCCCAGTTTTGGCACCTTGCCCTCCGGATTTTGGAACCCAATCGCCACCACTGGGAGGGAGGGACAACAGGGGCAGTCGTCTTAGTTCCAGTGCGGTACGCAACCACATGCTAGACTTAAGTTAATTGTTTTTTTTTTTTTCATACTTTATACTGTATTATGACAATACTACTGGCTTCAGAGTGCGAAAATAAGATTTCCAGGATTGACCAGACTTCTTAAATTAATCTTGAGGTAATGCTGAGCAGTATTTTTGGTTATTCGTACGGCAAACTTGGTTCTAACCTATTAGAGCAGAGTTCCTCAACCGCCGGCCCGCTGGCGATAATTATACCGGGTCGCGAGAAGTTATCCTGAAGTTTCCGACTTGCAGCCCGAGCTGGCAAGCCCTGGAAATATGGCCTTTCGATCGAGTTCGACCGCGACAACAGGAAATGCTTTCGCGACAGTGGCGGTGAGGAATATATTGAAGTGTAATATTCAGAGCAGCAACCACGATTTTTTGTCTTGGGGGGGGGGGCAAGTACCAGGATAAACGTACTAATAATAATAATAATAATATTTTAATAATAATAATAATTTTAATAATAATAATGTTAATAAAAATAATGATATAATAATAATGTTACTAATAATGTTATTATAACATTATTATTGTTATTGTTATTATTGATTTGCTTTATTTTACTTCGCTTCTTGTACCACTTTTGGCTAATTTGCGAAGATGGGTATGAGTAATGGCATGATGAAAATGATGAATGGATACTCGCAAACATCCATGCGCAAGCCGGGATTCGAACCCAGGACGAACATTATTATTACTATTAGTAGTGCTAGTATCAAATACGTTATTATCCTCGTAAATTACGCAAAGAGGGGGTAGAAGTTTGTGCTAAAGCATTTGTGTCCGAACAAACGATTTGAATTATTATTTTAAAACCTTCAATTTCAGATTGATAACGGAAAACAAGCACATAAACTATTTTTGAAAGACAGAAAATGCTTCATAAATGCATTCCAATTAAAATTCTTTTTTACGTTAATATAACTTTCATGCACGATATATGTTTCACATATATGCAACGTGGAGTGACGTGGACACTAAATTGTGTGCGTATTCAAAGTTTCTTTAATAAATATTATATACAGCATATATTATTTTAAAAAAATTACACAACCAATTCATCCATCTCACAATAAACCAACAGCAAAAATTACATAAATTGTCTCTCAAATATGCACGCTCCCTTTTCTCAACACAATTGTTCACACATTTCAAACAAAATCAATTAAGACAGGTCTTATTTCTGTGTCTGTTGATATAGAATGCATTACAGCGAACAAATATAAATTGCGAGGAAAGCAAGCAAGAACATTTTTGGGTCCAAGTTTTTTTCACGTTGAAATCAATATTAATTTAATACGGCGCAAATAATTTCACGAAACGCCATAGCATTATATCATTTACAACTTTTGTGCCTCCCCGATGGTGTAGTGGTAACACCGTCGCCTTGTCATGAAGGGGTCCCGGGTTCGCGATACCCGGTGGAGGCACATAGTGATTCGAAACCCACTTTAAGCTATAGGCCTAGTCTCCATTAGCCCAGAGCCATCTCCTACCGTTTCCTAGCTACGGATCTGAACTTGATAAGACCAAGAAAGGCAGGTATTGCGAACAAGAACATTTTACGTAAAGTATTTTCATTTGCATAAATTTTAAATTTCCGGTCGGTAATTGACCCCCTGCAGGTACACTTGCCTCCCTAGAACTCATTTCCGACCAAGGTTGGGAAGGGGCAATGCCCCTCCTGCCCCCCTGTGGTTGCGCCACTGGTAATATTCTGATTAATTGCATTAGAGAGAGGCTCTGCATCTGCTTCTACATTGAGATAACTGTTGATTTTCTGTTCGAAGTCAAGACCTGGCCAAGCACAAGAATTGAAATAAAGATGGCAATTGACAATATACAGGGTGTCTCAAAAGTAATAGCGCAAACTGACACAGGTGAAAGTACACGATAATAGAAGCCAAAAAGTCTCAGTAAACATGGGTCTGCAAGCGAGCCGTTTCCGAGATAATCGCGAATGTGTGATTACAAGCCGCCACTGACTGCATTGCTTGTAAACGTCGTCCTAGTTGGTAAATGCTAATAATGTGTGCGAATGTGTGATTAGAAGCCGTCACTGATTGCATTTTGTAAACACCGAGTGCTTTACTCCTTGCGTGTTCCGAGGTTTGCTCTTTGTTTACAAAACAGAACATTTCCTAGAGGTGGCGTTGTAATCAAACAGGATGGATACAATCAGTACACAGTCTAATCGTACTGTGGGAGTCATGTCAGTTGTGCTGCACTGCGTAGTGAAAATGGAACCTTACAGCAACAAAGAGTACATTTTACCAACTAGGACGACGTTTACAAACAATGAAGTCAGTCGCGGCTTGTAACAACCCATTCGCAATTATCTCGAAAACGGCTCGTTTGCATACCCATGTTTACTTAGTATCGTGTACTTTCACCTGTGTCAGTTTGCGCTATTACTTATGAGACAGCCTGTATATATTTTTTAATGGAATTATAAGTAACAGTACAAAAAATGTACTCCATTCGTGTTCTTTTTACATCTCAGAACTGATGCTTACCTTACCGTTCGGGTCAATAGCCCCTGGTGGGCCTTGGCCTCTTCCAGGACCTGCCTCCAGTCTTCTCTATTTTGTATTCTTCACTCCCATTATCTAATTTTCATCTTCTTCAGGTCCTGGATGACTTCATCCCTCAATCTTGATTTTGTACTCCTTCTTCTCGTCTTTGAATACATTCTATCTTTCATTCTTTCCTTTGGCAATCTTTCCTTTCCCTTTCTTTCGACGTACCCCATCCATCTGATTCTTTGTGATTTTATGAATTCAACTATATCTTGTCCATCGACTATTCCATCTATGTCTTCATTATTTCAGATTCTCCATTCATCATTCGTCCTTAAGGGTCCATAAAGTTTTCTGATTCTTCTTCTTTCAAGAACTCTCAGGTGGTTTTCATCTTCCTTCGAGAGTGTTCACACTTCAGAACTGTGTGTAATTACTGGTCTCACTAACGTTTTATATACTTACATTTCAGTTCTCCTGATTGTTGTTATCTATTGCCATTCCCAGGTATTTAAAGCTTTGAACTGTTTGTATTTCTGTATGCTCTAATTGTATGTTGTGTATTTGCCTATATCTGCTTTTAGGTGATACAATCATACATTTTGTCTTGTCGGTGTTTACCTGTAGCCCTACTTTCTCTGTTTCTTTTTGTAGTTCTTGAAATACTTGTTTCATTGAATTTTCATCTGCATAAGCGCAGATTTTACTAGTCTTGGTAAATATCGTCTGCCTTGTGTTAATTGCACTAATGGCTCTGTGAAGTGCAATGTTGAGACGGTAGTTGACAGCCCATTTCCCTGTTTTATTCCACTGTTGATGTCAAAAGGAGTGCTTATGTCATTTCCTACTATTGCTATTATATGATCAGTAATCATTGTTATTAGTCTCACTACTATATCTAGTGAGCATTCCCCTATCCGCCACCTGGGGAGGCGCCCATTAGGAGAACAGTAATTCCACGTGGGATACAGAACTGATAATGACAAGAAAAGAGGATACAGATCAGCCACAGGAATTTAGAGTTCAAGTAATGGTCGTAGGTTCAGAACAAGTTTGGAAAAGAATACCCCTGGAGAGTTTTGTTCAATTTCAATATCACTGTCATAATCTATTCAGACTCATGGATAAGCAATCAACATAGAAATATAGATGTGGGGGCCCACACATTCATAATCTCGGCCATTTTTGGAGGTGGTCAGGACCACGCTCCACCTTTATCCTTCAGGGTTGCCTACGAGTAACCATTTATTTACAAAAGGTACGTTAGTACAGTGCGCTACGACGCCAGGGGTTCCTGGTTCGAATCCCGCCCTGGAAATGGGTATCCTTTGTGAGTGATCCTTCATCAATTTTAGCACATCATCATTCATCCTCATCTTCGCGATCAGCCGAAAGTGGCAGAAAAGCCAAGTAAAATAAACTAAACCAATCAACAGATAAATTGTACGTACCCGCCGATGTCCAACACTTATTACAGACAAAAGACGAGAAAATGAAAAACCAAAAATTAGTTCCGAAGCATGCGCTCACAGCCACAGGCTATGGAAGTCTGCTTGAAGAATACTGGTAACTGCAATACATCACTATGGCATAATTGTTCTGGCTTCCGAGAGACCGTTGAAATATAAATTGCATTGTTCGTTAATTACAATCCATCGACATTTCTGTGTGGAAAGATTTGTATCCTTTCTGCTTCATTAATCTACAGTGGCTTCAAAGGCACCGAATCACTTTTTCTTTTAACTTGAAGCACCGCCGAATTCCTGCAGGACGACTTCAACTTCCATGCGCTCTGGACTTCTTGAAAAGCGGGAATCTCTGACATTCCTGCAGGAATTCCAATCGGGAGCCGGCAATTTGCGTGTTCAACAGGCCCATCCTGTTGCAAGAGGTCAATCTGGCGGGAAAGATTGCATCTGAAGCGTGTTTCTCGCGAATAAAAGGCCTCGCTTGTATTTTAGCACGGCTTGGTGTATTTATTGTGTAATTGTTGACAGCTGAGCGTTCATTACTATGATTAACGTCTATAGACTAATCAAACCACTGATTACTGAAGAGTAGAGAATGGGACGTTACTCTTAACTCTTTTCCAATGTATCTATAGTGCCAGTGTAAGAATCACGCTTTTTGTTTCGGGGGGTGCTCCTCAGTGGCGTATTTGTGACTTTCTTTCCCAGGGGGGTAGTTTTTTTATGGATGCAAATTTGCATGAACTCGTCTTTCATGTAGATAGATGTCAACTAAATCTAGCGCATGGAAGAATAAAAGTTTACTTAATAGTGTTAATACGGTGGGAATGAAGCAAGAATCAAAGAGCTGAATTCGTCCTGCAATTGTGATACTTCGTCAAATAGTTTGAGTTGATCGAGGTAAGCTTAGCTGTATATTGAGAAAACTCTTTGAACATGTAACAATTAACAGTCTAGGATTTTCGGATTTTCCGCTATGTTTTCTATATCAGTAGTCAGCTCTATATTTCATCATAGTTCCTGCAAGTAGAACACTATAAGAATGAGATAATAATTGCAGAGATAACAAAATCCACACGCACAAAAATGCTATATAATACAGTGTCTTTCTCGGTCGAGTTAGCGCGACTGTCGGCAAACAGGATACAATATCCGCGTAACTGGGGCCGCTAGCTTCGTACAATTACATTGACTGTCACAATGAAAATGAGCACTTATCTTGTTACACGAGGTGCTGGAAATGATATCCCCCTGCATCCACACATTTACGGCATTTTTAAAGGAAATTTTACTAACACGTGCCAAAAATTGCTTAATTTTCCCTCCTGATATTTTCTTTCAATTCTTCTAATGTATGGTTTCAGGTTTGATAGTTTGGTAGCTCGCCACGCAGACGTCATGAAAATGTATCTTTCTTGTGCAAGGCGCCGGAGAGAGTTTTGAACGTACTTCAACGTTTCTCTTCGTTAAGCACACGCAGTTTTAACCTTTGCTTCTTATCAAGAACAGACCCTGATTATCTAAATTTGTTCACAAGAATCCGAACACTGTCTCTGTGTGAAACAGGAGCATCTAGGAGTTCTGCTGCGAAACGTATTTTAACTTCCCTACAACAATTTGTCGTACACAAAAATGCTTTGTTTCAAATTGTGCGGATAACGTGACATTATTAGACTGCAGGAGAGCACTACGTAAACAAAAACAAAACAATCAAAAACACCTATTATCACCTTAACACTTCACAAACACGTGGTAACTGGACACCAGGTACCTGTATACTGATGCACTGACGCATCCAGTGCCAAGGTCAGCGTACAGCTGTGAGTTGAAATGACCGCAAACGTCCTCCCACTGCCCGGCGTGTTAGCCGCCGATCAACGGACGACTCGATAAAGGAAGGCCCTGTAGAAAATACTATCCTTCGAGCCATTGCACAGAAGTATATCATTTTAAGATTCTTTAAAATGATACGAATCGTAAAATAATATAGAGAGAAGTATTATTTTTTAAGTGCAAACGAGGTACAATAGTCTTGCCATGCGTAAAAATATTCTCTACACGGAAAGGAAGCATTCAGAAACCAGGTCAAGTATCGGAATATATACCCAACGGCGAAAAAAACAGTAGGCGAATTGTCCACCACCATTGTCATTCGGTCTCTATTACACAATGTGATTACAATGAATTGAAATAATGACGTCAATAAGCAGATAACAATGGCTGCTTCGAACCAACATAGTTTCATTCCTTAAGACAACACAGGATGTAGAATAAAAAAATAATGAAAATAGTGGTGGACAATTTGCCTACAATTATCTTTACCGTTCACTGTACAAGAACAGAATTGTACAATTCGGCATGTTGCAAAGGTAATGGATGATATTCAGTCGACAACTTCCCCCACAATTCATTGCGCAATATTTCTGGCAAACAGATCAGATCCTGAGTTCAAGCCGGGTAAGCATAGGTCTTTGATGCAAATTTTTTTGCTGTAAGAAGCCTTCTCACACGCTTTCCTTAATACACGCAAATCTGTTTGCCGGAGTTTTACCCAGAGTGCACTGCGTAATGGCGTGAAGTTGAATATAATCCATTGAAATACTTTTGTTGTTGTAGAATGAGAAATATTCGTGGAATTTTCAACTCTTTTACTTTTGCATGTACGCTTGAACTCTTTGAACTTTTGTAAAAACAAAATATTTGTTCTTTATTACGGACAACTTTGTTGTCAATTGAAACATATAAAGACAGCATCATGTTTTCACGTTTCTTCTGTATGCTGTTTGGATAATTATTTTAATAATTTAACTGACCAGATTTCAAATCAAGATATCCAAGATAACAATGGGGTTAAGGGTAAGCCTTTATTAATTTTAATTCGTTATTTGTGTATGTCGAGCAGAATACAAAACTATTTATATCCATGCGCCTACAAAATTTGCGTTCACTAAGATTTTTCTTAAAGCAACTACTGACATTAGTGAATCGAAAGAACACATCATTCAATACTATATTTTAAATCAGTTTGTTTAGCAAAAAAAATATTTAACAAATTCTCGAAATGCTCCACACATCACATTGGAAGTAATGGAGCCTGACGAAACATCTGTAAGAGAATAAATATGTTACATGCATATTCAAAAACAATAAGTACATGCAGAATGAGGAAATTGATCACTTTATTATGTTTATTTTATGTGTATATGTTAATGTGCTTGTTACATATTGTGGCTTCAATGGGCTGATACATTCGGGTTGTTCGTTCTATCGACATTTTTCCCTTTGACGTTCAAGGTGAATGTTTCTGTAATACGTTCACCGCACGACACGCCATATTATCTAACTTTAATCATTTTACCGTTCCATATGAAATTAACAAAATCTGATATTGTATTCATAAATTATATATTATCTAAAATCATACGTATACGTAGAAATCAATACTCCGTTAGTTTTCGATGAATAAGGATCCAAATCAAAATATGTATGTTGAAATTTATATTAATTGTTTCGAGGATGAAAACAAAACAAAATTATACAAATGGTTGATAAAGAAGAGAAGATATGCTCATTGCTTCCGAAGCCATAGTGAATCGTATTCTTCAAAACTATCGCTACAAGCTCATGCGGAAAATGATGCAGCTTCTACGTCTGATGGATATTATACACCAATGTTAATATTCGACTGTGGATAATAGGTATTTTGTCAAAAATCACAAAACGGCATTATCTGTTCTTTGTAGTTGAATGTGGAACAGTAAACGGTGAACCAGCGCACACATCTTCAACCTGTGTAACAAGTCATCAACTCATACGAGATACAGACAGATACATTTGTGGACAAATCAGGCCAAGATATGTTATGGAAATTACAACAAAAGAGGCCACAGCCCAACGAAGATGTTTCTAGATCAGATTTCGTCCAAACATGTGCAAATTGTTCAAATCTCAACGTCCTGTCTAAGAACATTGCACTATGCAGTAGATATCTATCTCCAGAAGGTGTTCAGACGTATCGGAAGATTCAGTGGATAGACAGTTCAATCTGTTCAAAGTGTTTGACTTGATTGGTAGATGATAATGTTGCTGCACTGGAATCCCTTCAATGAATGGTACTGAGAAGAAAACAAGACAAACTATTTTTAGAATCTATATGGGAACGAGATCAGGCGTTTTGAGACTTGTCGAGACTAAACCAGGAAGAAAACAGACTCTGTAGAATCGATACAATACTGAGACTTACCATTCAAGAACCTCGTCTTGTTTCAAAGTAGTAAATTAGAATATTAAATGACTTACCAAATTCATGGATGAAAGTGAATAATATATTATTTTATTGCTTTGGTGACGAGACGAGACCCAAATAGTATTGAGAGTTTTCCTTCAGGACTGAGACAAGTATGTTACAAACATATTAGACCCAAGACCGATAACAAGTGAGACTTCCTTGTTCACTAGACGAGACGATTCTCAATGCTCTACTTAATACCTTAGCCCTTGTACTTCTTAACCTTCAAGTACAGTTACACTGTTCCATGTTCAGAAATTACCTTGTTGATATTATGCACTACATGGCGACATCTTGCATCCGTGTCACTGTAATCACTCATATCAAATTATTTGTACAGATAAATGCTGCAAACTCAATTCTATGCCCGCAAATTTCTTATTGCCTACTAATGTTCTTTTACGATGAGCAATCAATTTCTCAAGGTATCAGAGTTGATCTAAGGATGCCTTGTCACGCTTTGTCATCCCAAATCTTTTGAAAACGCCGCGAAATCGGATGTTCCTGAAATTTATAAACGAATCTTTCCTCTTGGATGAATGGACACTACTTTCTTGTGCAATGTCCTTGAAGAGTCATAATAGTTTCATAAGTCAAACTTGAATATTATTGGATGAATTTTATTCATTACCTCTATCATAACGTTCCACTGCAATTACAACATTTTACGAACTGTGATCACTTGTACAGGCTTTCATGGTATCATGCATCCGTCAGCGAAACTGATCTTGCTGTATCGGCCATCTAAGAGTTGATCATCTTGGTCTCTCGTTGCATTGCAGGGCCTAAATTCTTGTGGCTTTATGACGCGGCTGTTGCTCTCTGCTTCAGGGAAACAGTCGTTTACGAGCTACATTGTCAAACCTATCAGCCATCCTTTTCAGACCTCTTCTCTCTTGTCACAATACTCATTGGCCGATTCCTAAGACTGTACATGGCCTGTTACCGTGTGAAGTTTAGCATTTTCACATCATCACTAGCGACCATATAGGTTTCCACTAAATTACAATCTAGCCACGTTTTTCATTGCAGCTTTTCGTCATACAGAACACCCTTCTCGGATTTTGAAGCTTTGCATTCTGCGAAAGAATTTGTGAGTAGGTTGATCAACACGGTCAATCTACTGGACAAGATATCTTTGCAAGATGTTCAGCCGCAAAGGAGTAAGAAGGTCTTATTTGGTAACGAATAAAATGCTTCTAAACTTGGCTAGACTGATCTGTAGAGAGACTTGGTTGCTTCTCTTTGATGCGCCTGAATATCACGCGGCAATGGGTAGCACTCCATCGAATGGTTTCTTTCCTTCACCAATACCTCGTAAGCAAGCATTTCGCTAATATAATACAGCCATTTTAATCTATACAAAATCTCATCACACGGCCATCCAATTGATTCTAGCTGATTCCACTACAAAGAAGTTTCTTATGAACCTGGCTAACACCTGCTACTTTCTCTCGGGATATTCTTCGTAAGGTATCAGCTAGAATAAAGGTGATGGTCTCGTTAAGTGATGAGAAGCATGTTAATAGCTGGAAATTATTTGGCTAATACTTGCTCCTTTATCAGGAATTGGCGAAGAAATTGAACACTGTTCGCCAAAGGAGTGTGGTGTGCAGTCCTGAGACTACGTAGCTCCCGTCGTGTATGACTTTTCAGCAAATTGCAGATTACTTGTAATTATACAAGTTTCTTGGAAATATAATCCATCCATTTCAGACGATGCTATTCGCAGTCCATCAAGACATTCCGAGAATTACTTTGGCTGATCATGTTGCGGAAAATCGTGTCATGCATACTGATTGGCACTTATTTTTCGTACCATATCAGACCAAAAACTCAGACGGTCTTGCTCCTCTGTGAAAAACATCGAATTATATAAGGATGCGTTCAATTTTCAAGGGACTCATTGTTACAAGTAACTGCTGAAAGCTGATATTTATATATCACACTCGCCATTGCGTGGGATGCAGTCCGAGGAATCGGCCGAGGCAGTGATGACTAAGGTTGCAGATGGCTCCTTCAAAGCTCTTAGAAATCAGATCTTCCAGGCTACTTATTCAAGCCTTTGCCAGGTTACGAAGACAATATACATCGACTCTTACCTAAATGGATGCATCAGTGGATTAATTTCATCGATGGCTACACGGTAACGTCAAAACTTAAGTCAAGTGAATCACAAAGTAGCTCGTAAAAAGCTGCAATCACTCGTAAACTTTATGGCAGTGTCCACAAATTTCCAAGTTGATACTAGACAAATACAAAAAAGTATCTTCAAGAGATTAACAAAAAATTTGGAAGGCTCTCGTATACGTGCAAATTTCGATTTCGAATTTTCTTTTCGTTTTCGCATAATTTGAAGAAGGCGAAGAGAACACAATAATGGTAAAACGAATATCAGGCAGCCTTGGAATGAACTCTACTTCAACAGGGAGGTTATCTGTCTGAACAATATCTTGAGTTATTTTTAACTTTAATGTGTATTTCAACTTAGTTATTCCCATAAAGCAGTGGAGTTAACAAGTATCAAATTGGGGTGACACGACAAGACTGGCCTACTTCTGTATTCAATTCTGAGATTAGATTGGTTAAGCTCTTTTTCCATTTTTGAATAAATGTCTCTTCTGCCTCTCCCCCATACATTATATCTCTGTTCACTTCATACTTTTCGTCTTCTTCTTGCTGTTCCTTTGTTTCCCTCGTGTTTACAGAAGGTATCTATAATTTTATCACTTCATTCTCTTGCTCCATTTCCACGGTCTTCTTCTACTATCTTCATTTCTCTGTAACTTTCACAGTTTGGATCTACACCATCCTTGGCATGCTAATGAATTGCTTATTCATATGTTTTCACACAACACAGCAGTTGAATTACAGAAGGTGTTGGATACGTAAATAAAACTTTCCAGCAAACTCATGCCATCGCAAAAACCTTACAGACTAATTTACGAAGTATTGCGAACCCTATCATTACTGTGGGAGAATTCTATAATGAAAACGTTTCATGACGGATATCACGTCAATCTATGGACGGTGGATTCCTAGTGTAGCAACCGGTTAATGAGGTCCAGTTGCCCTTCAAGATGCATCAAAGTCATCCAGGGATCGCCCATTACGACAGACTCTATCCGAAAACAGATATGATAGGACGTATCATCCAGCACCAGAACCATGGACACGTTATTGGTCAATCTAAGCCTGTACCTTCAGATCCAGAAATAGCAATAAATCAGCAGACACGTCAACACCAAAAGTTCCAACCTGCATCTGTATGAGACTTAGCATAACAATGGCGTTCCAACACTTTAAGTCTAGGAATCAGCTAACACACCTGTTATCAGCCGATACACAACTGACGTACTGGAAGACACTGGATGCCCGTCTACGAGAAGTCGCAAACCCACGCATCAACAGGCAAGAACTCTGGATGACAACCCTCGTCGGAAAGAATCTACTTGAAGTTGTCAACTAACACCAGATACTACGTACTAAGATGACATCACTAATCCATCCATCTCCATACACAAACATTGTAGCTCTTACGGATGAAGCATCTTTCAACTTTGTGATCACCTTATACCGCATGTCCTGACCTGACCTACTCATTTTCAGAGGAGACATTGGCCGAAGCCTCCTGTATGCTCGCAGAGCATCAATCAATGAGGTAAGAATCAGCAGTCTGTCTGATTAGGAATTATCTCCTAATGATCTAGAAATAGCATCTCATATTCTGATAGATATTCTCATTTACTGATTTAACCACACACATCACATTTTTTCTCCAAATGATTTACATTCATGTGGTTCGTTTTTCGCAAAAAAGAATAACCTAAATGCATTTAGTGAACTTACAAATGTACAATTCTAAATTTTCCTGGTTTGTACATCACACTTCACACTTCCGGCTCCGATCCACCCTGAACAAACATATACTTTATATGATGGAAAGTTAACTATAATTCAGAGAATGTTTCTTTTTACACGTAATGTACCCCATGGATACAAAGTAACATGATGAAAGTTAAAAGTCCTCATCCGTCACGATAGGTTTCAAATTATGCTACATGTTGTGTTCTTATCTGTATACACCAACACTGAAGTACGAAAATATGAGAATGTGACTTTTACAGGTCAAGAAGGCTGTCTT
This sequence comes from Lepisma saccharinum, assembly GCF_977018435.1. NCBI lineage: Eukaryota > Metazoa > Arthropoda > Insecta > Zygentoma > Lepismatidae > Lepisma > Lepisma saccharinum. Next base: position 43,490,843 of record NC_139246.1, read on the forward strand.
CACTGAAAAATTGTTCATGTTCCTCAGATTATAAATTTTGAGCTCGTCTTTTGCAAAAACACAGTTTGCCTTCGTAGTTAGAATTAGAAACAATAATCTCACATGCTTTGAGCATGTAATATAACAGCTTACAAGTAGGATTGCAGTCTTTCTGGTAGTTTATTTTCGTATTTCTGGATATATCGTCCACTGGGAATGTAAGTGTCCTATGTCTATTTTTTCATTTTTTTCAGGAGAGCTCTTTAAAGTTTAACATGATACATTCATTGGACCTTTGTCACGATTGTGCTGAAAGTTTGCGCCATTGCAAAGGCTGATATATTGAAGCCACTCTAAAAGGAAGTAGTCGTTTGGTTAGGTATTCATGCTGTAATTCATTAGTGAAATTTCAGATAGAACAATTGCCCGCAACATCAGCTATGATCTGAGAGTGCCAGTGTTCTATCTACCAGATAGAGTTTTAAGTTTTTATTAAAAACTCTGTAATATAGTGTGTGTTTTAGGAAGGGTGGGATAAGTCTCCAATTTTGGGATCACGGTAACTGCAGCAAATTTAGATGTTTTTATTTAAAATTAATCACAACTAGATACGCCTCGGGAATGATTTTGATTTGCGTTTGCATTTGTTCAAAGCATTTCAAGATTGTATATGAAAAATGGATTTCTGACGTGCTGAGGTGCATTCCAAATTCTGATGACACTTTCAAATGCCTAAACTACATTTTTGAGGTTAAGAAAAAAAATTCTTTCAAGAATTTTAGGGCATCACTTAAGCTATACTTTCACAATAAATGTTTTGAAATATAGTGCATGTTTGAGGAACGTTGGGGACCAAATTGAGGATCACTAATGTTTTGACCATGGAAAATACCATTTTCAAAGCAGCCAGATATTTTCGAGGAGGTATAAGGTATTCCATTTGGATGAAATCAGCCAGACAATTAAATATGGCAAACTCATAATTTGGGATGTTAATACGTTGAGGAGGTATTTATGCTTGAAACATCCAGAAAAATAATGGGAAAGCCAACTGTTATAAACTGTGAACAAACTGTATTGAAGCAGATTTAAAACATTGTGTTGCATAGTATTTTTTAATTATTTAATGGTCTGTGGCATATGAAATAAATGAGATAATAAATGTGTTTGTAGCTCTAGCATAATTAATTCCAACACTGCATTCACAAAATAATTTGTTTCATAATCTGAAGTTCAGAATGGACTCTTCACTAATAGTAAAAATGTGCTGCATCTTGAAAAACATATACTTTGACATGCCTAAGTTTGAGTATCGTTGCATGGGGAAGAAAGTACCAAACTTGATCAATAAAATTAGAAGTCTCACTGTGAAAAGTTAGTTATGGCTTTTCTTTCTGGGAAGAATGGTTCCAGCACTATTCAAGTTGATTTGTTATGTTTTTAACACTGGTAAACGTGTTCATCATAACAACTACTCAAAATTGTGTTATATTCACAAACGATGATGCATCTAAATATATATAGTCCGCCTCTCTTTTGACTGGGGCATTTTATCTCACACATGTGCATTTCTATTGTTTGTTTGATTGATTGATTTGGTGTATTTTACTTCCCTTTTCTGCCACATTTGGCTAATCACGAAGATGAGTATGAGTGATGATATGATGCAATTGATGCAGGGACATACAAATAATATCCATGCCTAGGCCGATATTCGAATCCGGGACCTCTGATATCGTAGGCATTTCTCTTGTTAAAATAAAATGTTATTAGTTCTCACCTATAATAAGGTGCCAATATAGAATACCGTTGTTGACTGCCATAAAGAAAAGCACTGGTTATAATATATTTTGTACCCCTCCTCTGAGTGTTGAATTCACCAAAATGTATGTGTCTTCTTAGGGAATGCAACCCTGAAAACTGATCACAAAGCAACAATATTAACTATTTCACCCTCCTGGATGAGTAGAATCAAATTGGACAAATATTTTACAACAGAATGTGTTAACAGAAATGTGAAATACTTTTAGTTTTTGATTTAGTCAACTATACCCTGACCCAACTATCTCTGGAGCAAGGCTGCACATAATATTAGAGAAGGGGAGGAAATTGAGTGGGCAGAGCGAAGCAGTACACACCCCTCCACGCAATCCAGTTTTCTCTCACGTGCTCACTGGTGGAATCGTTTCGCATCAATTCTTGCGCGAAGACTTAATTCTGGTTTGCCTGCTCCAGATATTGCTGGGACAGGGTATAAGGCAATACAGATTGAATGTTAACGATACATTACTAGCAGGGGAAAATGTATTTCATTTTTAAAATACATATTTTTAAACATAACCTGAATATACCCAATAAAACCTAGTTTTGCCCGTGTTTAATTGGGTTTTATCTGAAAGAAATTGTGGTTTTTTTCGAAAATCCCCGGACAAAATGCCAACCTTGGTATGTAGGCATCAGACAATTGCAGAGATGATACAATTACATCCTAAATAGACCATTGCCAAAATATGGAGATTTGTTTACAATTTTGAGATAAAACATTTGCATTCTCAATGGACGATATACTCACTAACAGGGGGTGCTCGTTGCTATGTGAAGTACGTATGCATTACGTCATCTGGGAGGATCGGGTTTGACGGTGCTCGTTGCTATGTGCAGTAAGTTTGTTCCGGGATACATTTAGCTACTAACACGTCGCAAAAATCGGAACAAGCAGGTTATTGATTTTGTCGCATTCGATATACTTTTATTGTATTATTTCTCTTGAAATGAGATTGTTTTGTTCATTCCACCTATCATGCCTAATTGTGCAGTAACAAGCTGTGAGAATTATAACCAAAAAAATAAAGGAAGTGATATAAAATATCATAGATTTCCAGCTGATAATCGTGTAAGTAAACAGTGGATTCGTGCTTGTGATAGAGAACATAATATTAATATTAAAAATGCGAGAGTGTGCAGTGCCCATTTTTGTAAAGAAGACTATGTGCGAGATCTAAGAGAAGAACTTCTGTGTTTCCCAACAAAGAAAGTACTGAAGCCAACTGCAGTGCCATCACTAAAATTACACCATATTACTTCAGTGCAAAATAATAGAGAATGTGGTGTAGCAAATTCTCCTGAACCTTCCTCCTCAAAACAGGAATCATTTTTAGGATGTGCTGATAAAGACTGTGGAGATGTACGCTACGAAAGGTGTGAAATAAGGAAACGTTCCTTAAATAAGCTAAATACTATGTCGGCGAAAAAAAGAAAAATAGACGTAGGTACAGAAACTGCTAGCAATGTTTCGTTGTTGGAAAACACTACTCATCGCTTACAGAAGAACAACACACGTTTACATAAAGAAATTAATAAGTTAAAGATTAAGAACAAGTTCTTGCAACTTGCTTTAACCAAAAAAACTAAACAAGTTCAAAATCTTCAACATAACCTAACCGACAATGTAACAAGAAAACTCACGAATATCTTGGGGAAAGTGTTCAGTGACACTCAAATACAATACTTAGTACACGGTAAAACGAAATCCCTATGGACTAAAGATGATATAAGCAAAGCGTTGACTCTTCGAGCCGTTTCAAAAAAAGTTACGTTTATTTGAGAAATACAGTTGGTATACCTTTACCTGGACTTTCTACATTAAGAAGATTGGTGTCGAATTCATTTCGTTGCCGGCCAGGTATATTAGGTGATGTTTTGCAATTGATGAAATATGTGTGAACTCTCTCTAATTGTAAATCACATTACACTAATAATTTGTTTAAAAGTTTGTTTTATTTAATTTCGTATTATGTTCGGGTCTCTGAGTTCCATATTTTCGGAAATTTTACGTACAGGAGGATGAAGAATTAGAGTGTAAGATTGGCATTTCGTGATACAAAATTTGTGTTGTAAATAAAAACCCCAAACCTTGAAAAAGCGTCCAGTTTATAATTTCCATAAAATGTTAATTTTCGATATCAAAGTGAGGTTGTACAAGTTACCGTGCTGATAAGTTACAGTTGTGTGAAATCGTTTTGCGTATTAAAAGCTATAATACGTGTACGTGCAAGCGAAGAGCAAAAGCGTACAAATACGAATGCAACACCCTTAACTAGCCGAACCTACTCGAAACTGGATGCTAAGAACACCCAACCTAATTCACCTAACCTACTAATTCAAGCGTACAGGAAGAGATTTACGAACACACAGAAAATTTAGCTCATTGATAATATTAAGCAAAGCCAAAGCGAGATGCAAAGGACAACACGGTAAGCTCACGTATAGTCAGGAGAATGTTGCCACTATTACTGCATTTATTTGTTTTCAATTCCATATAATTTATATTCCTTTGCGGTGGACAAGCCAGGTAATGGTAAAAATCAAACAGTAATAATGCCTTTGAGGATAGGGTGTGAGATGTAGAAATTTCATGAAGTCCCTAACATGACAACGGCAATCTACTTCTGGCGTACATAGTCATATAGTACACATGTACCGAAATCTTGTCATGCGATTTTGTGTGTAATGAAGAGATTATCACCCTGCAATTTAAACTTGGGCCAAATTACGAATTCAAAGGACATAATTAATTCTTCAGAGAATAGTTTTTCTATTAACTCTGTCCATTTAATTGATAATCATTAATTAGATTTAACTTGATGTTCACTGACATTAGGTTAATAATGTTGATAATTATATTTCTCCCTTGTACATGTGACATTTAGAACAGGTTAAGATAATATATCTGAAGCATAAATGAAAATATAGCAAATAAGTTACAAGAAATCACAATGAAGGACTTCACAAGGGTATGAATCGTTAAATAGTAAAATTTCATTTTTGGACTTTGTCTTGGATTTTCCTATCACATTTCCAAATACATTTTAGTCGTGTATAACCAGGAAAAACTATTCTATATGACGAGCTCGTGGCACAAGTATATAGTTCGTCATTTAAACCACAAGGAGCTTACTGTTTTAAAGAAAATTTTCCACGAAAGGAGAGTATGACATCCATTGTTTACACTGAGTAGAAAGGTACAAAATCATCCACATTATATTTGTGAAATATTAAATTGAACGAAGTAGTAAAACTTCATTAATGGGCATTATATTTATTTCACACAATGCTCAATATCCTGTACATAATGTTATAAAACCGGAATATACATTTTATTCAAGAAGTGTAATTTCCTTTACTGTCGTTAGAAGGCAATTACGTGACATTTTACTATCTTGTCTTCGCGATTAGCCCAAAGTAGCAGAAAAGCGGAGTGAAACAAACAAAATAAATCTATGAAACCATCATTTCCTTTTTAACTCTTTCATTCATGCAATTCTTCTTTAGCATGTTAAAATTATAGTATACTATGATTATAGAATGAAGACATGGTAAATGAGAACATGCGCAACTATCTTTGTAACACATCGATCGGAAAGTTTGAAAAGTATGGATTTTCACAATACGTTTGCGAGTTTTCAATTATGTTACTACTAGTGCCTCCCCGATGGCGCAATGGTAGCGTCGTTGCCTTGTAATCAAGGAATCCCGGGTTCCATACCCGGTGGAGGGACATAGTAGTTCGGATCCCACTTTAAACTGTAGATCCAGTCCCGATTATCCTTTCTGTGCATAAAGTGGACTTGTTGAAACACCAACTCAATCAATCAGTCATGTTACTAATCATTAAAGGAATGCCTCAATACCATCCCGAAGTTTCGATAGTTTATATTTCCCCCTCCTCAAAGTAATAAAACACTTTCCCTCTCTGAACCTCGCATAGAAATTATAGCGGCCGTTTGCTTCGGCCAAGCCCCGAACGAACATAACCGAAGGGGCACCGAGCATAACCGATCCTCCCATAAGACGTCACGCGCTCGTGCATGATCGGCAATTTTCGGATGGCGCTACCTTATATATTAAGTTACCTTGACTCACTAATATACTGATTAGTCTTTAATTAATCAAAGTGGAATATAAAGAGGTGGGACCATCCGTAATATTCAACTACCACGGTGAGATGACGTCACGTGAAGGTAAATGGGTTTCTGAAAAGAATAATATAATTTAAATTTCCTGCAATGAATTTCTACAATTAACTTGCCTTAAATTGATTTTGGAAAACCTTAATTGAAAAAAGGAGCTCTAAAACCGTAGATATGTGCAATTTTGAAAGAATCTCCAACGCTATACATATGACCTGTTGCTGTGCATAAAACGTCGGACAACCCAACTTTATGTATTCCACCTCTCATGTGAATATTTCGCTCATTGTGCAGTAATATTCAACGTTATTAGGAATATAGTAGGTGACAGGGGGTGCTCGTTGCTATGTGAAGTACGTATGCATTACGTCATCTGGGAGGATCGGGTTTGACGGTGCTCGTTGCTATGTGCAGTAAGTTTGGTGCGGGGTACATTTAGCTACTAACACGTCGCAAAAATCGAAACAAGCAGGTTGTTGATTTTGTAGCGTTCGATTTATTTTTATTGTATTTTTGTACTTGTAGACTGCAATCATATCTAATTGTGCTGTAGCAAGCTATGAAAACTAAAGTAACTGACATAAAATATCATAGATTTCCAGTCGATAATTGCGTAAGTAAACAGTGGATTCATGCTTCTAGACGAAATGTAAAAAACGCAAGTGTGCAGTGCCAATTATTGTGAAGAAGACTATGTGCGAGATCTGAAAGCAGAATTTCTGTATTTTCCACCAAAGAACGTGCTGAAGCCAACTGCAGTGCCATCGCTAAAATTACACCCAATTACTTTTGTACCAAATAATCGAGGAAATGGTGTAGTTCTCCTGAACACTTATCTTCACAATATGATTCGCTTGTAGGACGTGTTCCTAAGGTTTGCAGAGATGTACGCTACGAAAGATATGCAATAAGGAGACGTGCTCTAAACAAGCTATAAAGACTATGCTGCCGGAAAAGAGAAAAATATATAGACGAAGGTATATGCACAAACTGCAAGCAATGGTTCTTTGTTGGAAAACATATCCAATCGTTTACAAAGGAGAAACACACGTCTGCATAATGAAGCAAATAAATTAAAGATTACAAACAACCTTTATCAACCTGATTTAACTGAATGAATAAAGAAGTTCAAAATCTACAACGTAACCTAACCGACAGTACCACAAGAAAAGTCATCAATATCTTGAAAATGTGTTCAACTAGTGCGAAGTGCGTAGTGAGCCTAACTGATTTGTTATGTACATTTTATGTAAGTCGGATTTATAATTATTAACAATTTCATTTTACACTTTAACACAGACCGATGTTGATTGTGATTTGTACGTTCACATTATTGTGAAAAACCTTGTCGGAAATGGGCATTTCGAAGATCGTGTACTAACTTTCACGCTATTCGAAATGAAATTCACCTAGTACATCTTCAATTCGAGTTGTATGCACGATGGTAAAAATTGCATGAGTGAATATTACACCCATCATTGAAATTTTTGCAACTTCGTTCAATTTTGGTATTTCACAAATATATTGTGAATAATTTTGTACCCTTGTACTCAATATAGACCAATGGATGTTACATTATTTCTTTGTAGTACATTTCTGTCAAAAAGAACAAGATCTAAGATTAGTGTAATGCAAGTTACTTCTTTAATGTACAAATGTGTGTCGCATATCAGCCTTGGAGTATATTTTCCGGTTATACATCTCAGACACACATGTAAATGGAAATGGAAAATCTGCGGACAAAGTCCTTTAACGATTAATGATTCGTACAGTTGCACGGTCAATCATTGTGAGTTCATGTAACTTTTCTCCTTTATTGTTTAATTAAACTAAGATATTTTCATTGATATTCTCAAAGCGTTTCATTTACCGTGTGATCATAAATCTATTTCTATAGGCTTGAATTAGTAGGTTAAGACATTTAAGTTTGATGTTCCTAGTACTCATCAAGTATTTCGAGTAGGTTAACTTTGTTAAATTAGTACTTGTACACTTTGGCTCGTATTCTGCACTCGTTTGTATGTAAAGTTCTTAATACGAAAAAATACTTTTTAGAACTATGACAATGATAACTTGCAGCCAAATTTGAACCAGAGAAATTTAAAATATCTGCAAATTACAAACTGGAATTGCGTTTTCAAAGTCTGAAACTACTATCTTACAAACTATTTCATCATTCTTCCTCCACATACAACTTTCCAAAAACTTTTTGGATGTGGAACTTTGATCCGTACGTAAATTATTGTACAGTAAATAAATATATGAAGAAGGTTGGGAATTCTTTCGAATTTAGAGTAACTTTCAAATGCAGAGTAAAATTTTATCTAGATTGTATATTGCTTCTTTCACTTGACAATTTAAAAAATAAAGTTACATTATGGAGAATGGTAAAGATTAGATTTTAAGTATATCAGTATAATTTTAATACTTTCTGATGTTATGTAAAATTTGAAATGTTCCTGGAAATGATTGCAACGTTTTGAATGAATAAGAAGGAACTATTCAGTCGGAAAACTAAATATTAGGCTTTTGTACTGCGTTGTGTTAAATGTTGTAACTAGATTATACCGGACTACTATCGGATTAAAAATTACGGATATTCAAGTTTGGACTCCAATTAAAAGTTAATCAGTAGAACCACATAAAAACGAGTTACATCAAAATTCGGCTTATTCAATTCTGTGCTAATCTATAGTTACCAATTTATTTTTGATTATGCGTTCTATTTTTATCATCGTGAGAACAAAATAGGATATTTTTTAGTTTGGCAAACTATCGCAATCTGTGCTATCGCTCTCTTTGAGATTCTATAAATAAAGAACGGGTGTTTTTTATATATAAATTATATATTATATAATTTATTTATTTATTATCCAATCTCTAATATCCATAATTTATAATCCGATAGTACTCCTGTGACGTTCTGTGAGGCCCGTAGTACCTCGGAGGCCTCTGTCGATCTCATTGGCGTAGTGGTTAGCACATCGCGCTTCGACGCCAGGGGTCCCGGATTCGAATCCAATCGGGTAAGACATTGATTTGTCCTTAATGAGAAAATTGAGAATTTAGTAAATGTGATAGTATATGTGAAAACAAATATTGATTGATTGATTTGCTTCATTTACTTCGCTTCTTGTGCCACTTTTGGCTAATTTGCGAGATAGGGATGAGTGATGAAATGATGAATGAACACTCACAAATATCCATGCCCAAGCCAGGATTCGAACCCAAACCTCTGGCGTTGAAGTTCGATGTGCTAACCACTACGCCAAGGAGGCCGGCTTGTGGAAACAAAGAAAGAGATCCTCTTACGGGTTTTCCTTTCATATTTAAAAAAAGACAGAAAAGCAAAAATAAACCAAATCTGTCAATCAATTCTTTCTTTGTAACTCTTTCACTATGCAATTCTTCTTTAGAATGCAACGTTTCTTATTAAAATCAAAATACGATTTATGAAATGAAATGAAATTCTAATGAGAACACGGACAACCTTCTTTGTAATATATCGGTCAGGTTTCAGAAACATGAATTTTTACACTACGTTTGCATGTGCAATTTTCCCTCTTTTAAAAGTAGCATGTTTTAATTATGTTACTAATCATTAAAGGAATACCTCAATACCATACCGAAGTATGATAATTAATATTTACCCCTCAAAGTAATGAAACACTTTCCCTCTCTGAAACTCGCATAGAAATGATAGCGGCCGTTTGCTTCGGCCAAGCCCCGAACGAACATAACCGAAGGGGCACCGAGCATAACCGATCCTCCCACATGACGTCACGCGCTCGTGCATGATCGGCAATTTTCGGATGGCGCTACCTTATAGTATATTAAGTTACCTTGAGTAGGTGATATTGTGTACTTTATTTCGACATAACGTGTATTATTTATGCTCTTACTAATTTGTGTGTATATTTAACCGTATATAATATCCATCAGAAATGAAGATTGATCGGACTTTTACCATTATTTGTTGTTGTTATTGGTTTCAATAACAAAAATCTGCGATAATGATGCCTGAATTCCAGGATATCTATGAAGATCCTTGTCAGGAAGGAACCATTAAAACACCTTAAATAGAACCTTATCCGGGATCATAACTATTTTCACTTGTATCAGATGAGTACAATTTACAATATTATGTAATTTATAATTAAATCACTTTTTCAAATCCACGGTCACTACTCCAAGCCTTGAAATTTCATGATCTCATATTGAAAATTATACATTAGATGTAAAAACGCATGAAATAAGGCAGAATTCTGGATGACTTAACCCTCATCGGGACGAATTCATTTCAAATAATAAGTCCACAGAAGGGTGTAACCTCAAGATCTAACAAAAATGATTTAAGCTTCCGTTACTTCTAGAAGTACCAGCAGGCACTTTGGTTGTTTAACTATAACAGAGATATTACAAGAATTAACCGCGCGGTCGGCGACCATCTTGATGTCCGCCATCTTGAATTCAACTTCAGAATTTTAAATGAGAAGGGGGTGATATGATATATGAAATCAGGCTGGAATTTCACGAGAAATGCAATGGTGAAGGTTTTCTCGACGTATCTTTAACCAGTAAAAAGTTATGACTTAATTCTTGTACCAATTTGCTCCTTTTCGAGGTGTTACAAAAATGCCTAAAAAATTGTTTAGCGCATCGGAAATTCATCGAGATCAAAGTGATGTCTAGGGAGAGAAGTTCGTATGCCATTGCACACAATTTTAATAGGATACATCCACGAGGAGCTGCGCATTATGAATTATGAACAATTTACAGAGTGACGCTTCCATTGAATTAAAAGATCGTGTTCCACACAACACGCCACACCATTAACTTACCAGCACTAACCATTCAGCGTTGATCTGTCGAAAATGAGTTATCATAAAAAGCATGGAATATTCTGTTTATGAACTTCCTTATGAACATAAACATTAGCCTTGTCACTGTGAAGGACTTTTCATTTAATGGAAGCGTCACAATGTAATTGTTCGCGACAACCATTCATAATACACAGATCTTCATGGATGTATCCGATTAAAATCGTGTGCAATGGCATGCGAACTTCTCTCGCTAGACATCACTTTGATCTCGATGAATTACCGATGCAAATTTTAAGGCATTTTTCTAACACCTCAAAAAGGAGCAAATTGGTACAAGAATTCAGTCATAACTTTTTACTGGTTAAAGATACGTCAAGAAAACCTTCACCATTGCATTTCTCGTGAAATTCTAGCCTGATTTCATATATCTTATCACCCCCTTCCCGTTTAAAATTCTAAAGTTGAATTCAAGATGGCGGACATCAAGATGGCCGCCGACCGTGCGGGTGGCGTCAATGTGGTACTTGCTGAACTGAAATTTTCTTTTAATAATTACAAGGAAGGGTGGTATTTGCAGTGGAGATGAGGAAAATTCCCCTATCTGGTTACTGTATCATTTTCTGGTTGCTTATTTTGACACTCAGTGAATGAACTATATAATATATAATTTACATAATATCCCAAATGATGGTCCAACCAGGAAAATTTCCCCACTGGAAATTTTAAAAAAATACCCCACTGATTACATGAAGCCAAATTTTGACTGTGATTACTAGCAACAATGCTTGTTTCCAACATTGAATTCTCTTAGCATCTGTTTGCTGATATTACACCTTACATCTTACGTTTCCAGGGCTTTGGATAACAATTGAGGAGGGAAATGACGGATTTTTTAAAGTGTATTTCACATACATTTATGTGGATTGTACAAAATTCGTTAGTATGAATAAAATACTGTGACGTTTTGTTTTTGATTGTACACAATCAGGTCATTTTAGATTGAGTTTCTGTCTTTGACGCAAAGAAATGTTGATGTTACTTCCGGTTGTGTCCATTGTCGTCTGGTAATGGATAAAACCACTTGAACTCGTATCCTTTCAGACCGAATTCCTTTTCCGTCTCTTCCCTGGGGGTTTCCTCCGGCGTCAGGTCTACAAAGCTGATGTTGGGTTGGAAACCGAACTCATTAGCATCATACACGACCCTCTGTCCTCTGCCGTCCCTGTTGTTCCAGAAGTAGTCGCCCACCTTCGCTCCGTCCCTGTATCCCGTTTCATGATGACCGTGGAATCCCACCGTGTAGTTGAACTTGTACAACCTCTCATCTTCGTCGTAGGTCCTGTTCCTGTCGGGTTTTCCTGTGGCTGGAGCTCCGGGCTGCCTCTCCGGAGTTGGACGAGGACGACTGGTTCCGGGCACCTTTCCGGGACGTGGAGCACTGGTCGCGCGTTGAGGAGGACTGGTCGCGCGTTGGGGAGGGCTGGTTCCGGGTATAGCTCCTGGTCGAGGAGGACTGCTTCCGGGTCTAGCTCCCGGACCGGCTCCGGGTCTTGCTCCCGGACGAGAGGAACCTGCTCCGGGTCTTGCTCCCGGACGAGGAGGAACTGCTCCGGGTCTTGTAGACCCCGGAGGAAGGCTTCCGGTAATGCTCGTGGCAGGCGGCCTGCCTACGGGGCCCTTCGGGGCTTCCTCCGGCCGAGATGTGGTGGAGGGTATGCTGCAATGGCTACAAGAACCTCCCCCGTTGATATTAATTTTCGGTGGTGGTTTCCGCGTGGTTGTGGTAGACGTGGTTGTTGTAGGTTTCGTTGCCGTTTTGAATGGTCCTGGTGTTGCGTCGTGCCTCTCGACAGCTACAGAAAGACATGCATACAATTAGTATATTTCACACCGAACACAGACAAGTATTACAATGTTCATCATGAAAAACGTAAAAAACCCTTCCAGTTGTTCCTGAATACCATTTTCTGGTTCTGAAGGACTAAAGCATATCGCCCACTGAGAGGCGGGGAAACGCGGCAACAGAAATTATTTTGTCTGCTTCTATTGAAATCAAATGGTGTAACTCCCACAACAGGGAAAAGCGCGGAACCAAAGCGTGGATTTTCTGTGCGAGTAGTCTGCGGGTTATCTTAATGCTTTTAGCTTAAAACCCACTGAGACGCGTTGAAACGCGGCAACAGAACGGAACAATTTCGCTTCCGGCGTGTCATTGGGCGATAATCTGCAGAAAATCCTTGCTTCGGTCCCGCGCTTTTCCCTGTAGTGGGTGTTACACCATTTGATTTCAATAGAAGCAGACAACAGAAGTTCTGTTGCCTGATTTTCCCGTGATTTGCCGCGTCTCAGTGGTTGTCGAGCTTAAGCCTTTGAGTCCACCAGAATTTGACTTTATGGTGCTTACGGCTTCTGAGATGGTGGTAATTCAAACGGATTGACAGACGGATACCATTGTCGCATATGGGTACTTTTTTCAGCTATATTGTCAGGAAAATTGACGTAGTTGTTATTGCCAGAGCAACAATTTGCTCTTACAAGAACTTATTGCTTCCTGAAATATCGTTAATGAAGGACCGTGTCTCCTCTCAACTTTCTTGCTTGCTGTCCAAAACTTAATACCTGAATATATTTCTTCCTGGCTTATGAGGACAACGAGGACAACACTGGCCAACATGATTTTTTTCAGACGAAAACTAAATGGCGAGTCTAGTGTATTTTCTTACCCTTTCAAACATGTAATTAGAATTTTTCCATCCGGGAAAGTTTTTCAGTGACAGTTATTTTTTTAAATCGAATTGTAACTTTCTTAATAGCCTGCCATGGGATGCCTTAACCTGTATTTAACGTATATATAGGGTTTCTTTTCAAGATGTATAGGTGTTGTTTGCCTAGTTTGTTCGTAGATTCTTCCAAGGATAGTTTAAAGGTTGTGCTGCTGTGAATGGAAATGGTTTACCATCAGTACCTGCAGCGCGTACAGCTGGTATGAAAGAGACATATCAAATCATAAAATTGCTTCTGGAAAAACTCGAATATAGCAAATATGACTGGAATATCTGTGGAGACTTAAAAGTGATTGCCTTACTACTTGGTTTGCAACTTAGATACACTAAATTTTGCTGCTTCTTGTGTGAATAGACAGTAGGGATAAGAAGTCTCACTACATTAGAAAAGTGTGGCCTAAACGTGAATCTCTTATTCCTGGGCAGAAAAATGTGGCAAATACCTCCTCTTTGAATCCGTAAAAGTGTATTTACCTCCATTGCATATCAAATTGGGAGTCACGAAAAAATGTGTGAAAGCAATGGATAAAGAACTCTGCTGCATATATCTACTTGAAATCTAAATTTTCTAACGTCAGTGATGCGAAAGTGAAAGAACTGCTAACTGACACTGGTAGCGATCAGCAGTCTAAAAGGCAAAAGACCAAAGCGTCAGTAAGAGTAGATACCTTGACCTCGAGATATCCAATGACGTCTCGCCATTAAGAACCTGATTTTTCTTCTTTTAGAATTAGAATATGCCTATATAGTGTAGAGATATGGAGATTATTAAACCGAGAAAACCTCGTCAAGAGAATATTTACGCTTGTTTATTTCCTGGAATTGTCCGACCAGCGGGCGATCCCAAGAATGCGCTAACTTTGTAACTTCCGTGAAGCATTGACTGAAAGGCAACGCGTGGATCTAAACAAGATCTGGCGTGTTCGAAAGGTTTAACAACCTTTCGAAGCCTAAGATTATAAAAGGGAGCTCACTGCCCGAGCTCGCTCTCATTTGACTCTCATTGGATTCGACGCTCATTAGTCTCTGATTACACTTTACTCTACAACACATTACAACTACTGAACTACGACGACGGAACACGGAGTTACGGCTGCCTAGCATGCAACGAGTCGCGCGGGATCGCTCGGTTTGGTGAGCCAAGGGTCGCAGGATAGAACCTTGGCATCAGTCACAATTCGGTCTGCAAGAAGCATCTGGACAAGAACATCACTCACCTACCAGGTATGAACAAGCGTGAATAACCTTTAATTCAACTTTCCATATCTCTTCCCTCTTAATCGGAGCAGGTTCAGCTAACAGATACAATTAAGCTCTACCTAAAATGTATAATTGAAACATCCCTGTGACCTCAGATCCCAGGTAAGACGGGATTACAACAATAGAAAGGAGCAATTAGATTTCACATTTACTAAGTAATGCAGTTTGTTTGACCAGTAATATTGATATAACTATACAGGATTATTAATATCATATTATCAATTGACAACTCTGAAACTTTCTATTATCTTTATTCCCAAGACTAGGTTAAGGAAAACCTTATCCATCTTGATATGCTTTCAAAAATATCTGATCACAATACGGTTCCTGCTGCTTAAACTGGAACTGTTTTATTAATTAAATTTTCAGTTTGAAACATAATATTAAAGACCAGTTCAAACAAATTTCACAGCCAGGTGAATACATATGTAATGTAACATGAAATACAATTAAGAATAATCTTTACAACTGGTGCATTTCAAATAAGAGGACATCAACGTACAATTTCTAGTGTATTATCAAACATTCCCAATACACAATTGAAGAGAATACGAGTTGAATACTTACCAGGTCCTACCCTTGTCCTCTTCCTGCTGACGATGTGGAAATCCCCGTTTTCGTCTGTTCTGTAAACGGTAGTCAAGTACCAGCCGTCCGCTGTTATAAAACCGAATTCTCCTTTGATTATTCCATTTTCATCTGAAATTAAGAAATAAAAGCACATTATGTAGTTACAAAACCCGAATATTGAAACGGAGGGTTCATAAATTTACTTTCAAATGGCCGAAACTGTAAATTCTTACCGTAGACACTTCTCAAATTGCATATGCATTCTGTTACTTTGTAAAAGAGATATGTTAGATGTTTCATCCATCGTTATATAAACTTCCTTCATGTCGTGTTCTCAATGAGGAGTTCGATTATTGTCGGTTCCAAACTAATTCATTTTCACACTGCCAGGATAGGCTTAATCCCCTTGACCCAAAGTAGGTGGTACAGTCATCGGCAATAAAGATGGGACACCTAGATCCTGAAATACTCTCTTCCTTGAAAGGTGTTATGTGTGTTGCCTAATTCTACAGCAATGACAATAATAGCACATATTCAACGGCAACTTCAATATCCGCCTTAGAGTTAGGAAACACTCTGCCACAGAGGTCGGCGGAATGTTATTATGTGTATGTCTTAGAAAGTACCTATGTAATATTCATCTTTTCAATTTCAGTCCCCTCCGAAACAAAATCGTTCTGAGTGCCCTAGTGAGCAGATGTGACTGAGAAATGAATGAAAACTAGATGAAAAGCCACTATACTAATACCAGCCAATACACCACACTATCGGTTCATTTCAAACCAACAGACACCTTCACAATCTTAGAACAAGTCATTCCCGAGCTTTCAAACAAAGGAATTTGATAATCGCTATTCGTCATATCATATGGCAATGAAACCTATAAAAGCAGTGACGTTTTTGCTTTGGGTATATTGCGTCCTCAATAGACCGGTTAGTCAAAACAAGGAAGGTCACGGGTTCAAGGATTCTTTCGTTTTCTTTGACACGGGTCGACTCCATGCTCGAGGACATTATGCACAACACAAGGTAACATATGTCTTCATCGAGTTCGCAGGCTCTCTGCGTGATAACTGTAGAAAACTAATTGAATTTCGACCAGAATACTTTTCACACGAATGATTTGCATACTATTTTCACAGACATCACAAAACGAGCGTTTATTGATTCAGAGATCTGCAAGGTATACGCATAAAAGGGTAAATTTTAATGTAGAAAAACCCTAATCTATGAAACGTTGCTGTGTGTAACTCTGAAATTCGTGTAATAAGGTACTTTCTGCTCTTTCTTCTCATATTATTCAAGGAGGGCAGATATTGCAAATATTGAACATAGTATAATATAATGTTGTGTATTATTTATATCAATTTTAATACCAGCCCAACAAATATTTGTAGTTGTAACGACGCACATTAGAGTAATCCCCAAATATGGATGAGCATTATTGCGAAATATTGTAAATATGTATTTAGTGCTTAGTCATGAGTAGGGATCGGTAGTTGCTGACCTAAAAAATAATAATTGACCTGTATAATGACCTTAAAATTATTATAAAATTACCTAAAAATAACTTTCGATCTTGAAATGAAAGTGAGTTTCTCATAAATTACAAGAGAGTAGTTGCATAGTTCAATACCTTTGGTGGTTTAAACTACCTATTTATTTTTACTGGAGGTTACAGAAAAAAATACGTCACAAGTTTTTTTCTATATGTCATTCACCTCCTTTCAGTTGGTGCCTTACACATTACAGGAGTATAGCTTATGGAAATACAGTTGTGTTTGTAACGACCGCCATGTTAGCCAAATTGCACTGGTATATTGGTATATACACGTATCTTATTCGTACACCTTCAAGTTAATAACTTGAATTAAATTATTTATACTTAATAGTTTTCATAAATCAAGTATATATTTGTGTTCCTTATGTCATTATACTAGTATTTTTGCAACAATAATTCAGATTTTATAGGCTAATAATTATCCCAAATAGTATATGCAATGTTTTCATTATTTGTCAAATCAAAGGTGGCTAGGATTAGTTTTGTCTTTCACACAAATGTTGTTTAAGCACATGTTAAATACATTTCTTCCAAATACCGATATTTCACAACAATAGACAAGATTGAAGTAAATTAGTTTTCGTTATAAATCCATAAACTAAATCTTTATGTTATCATTTTATGTGCAAGGGCAAATGTGAGTAATTTTATAAAATCAGTTTCGTTATTTCTTCATGGTTTAGTATTGTAACATGAAAGCACAGCAATTCTCCCTCGCTTTCAATAATATGCCGTTATCCTATTGGCTGTTTATTTTAGGAGTGGGGAATGACGCTTCGTGTATATGGCGACGTCAAAAATTCCACGTTGGCATTCTTTATTGTTGCCAACTATAACCAAAGCTTACTATCGCTAATTAGCATTAATGTGACATATACATTATCAGCTTTCTTATTTTTATGGTATGAGTTTGTAGTATTGTAAGAAAGAACAATCTGTCATGCTGCGCCTCGCGCCTGAGGTAGCAGTTGGGGTCTTGCTGTTGACGGTGAAGGCGGTGCGTTTATTCTGTGGTGATAAATAAGTTACTCATCACTGCCTACAAGCGAGCAGGACCCAACACATTATACTTTTGACTTGTGCGAGAAAGCATATAACGCGCTAGATCCTTGATTAAAGTTATTTTGGACATTTTAATTTTAAAATACTTTAATTTTATTTGCGGTGACGTGTTGCAATTCAGTGGTTACCTTCCTGGTAGAATGGGGTGAGAATTCGTAGTCCTAACTGACTAGCCGGAGCAAGGAGCAGAATGTTGCCAATTCGTGGCTCCATACCCTCGAGTTACGATTGGTGTGGCACGTTGCATGTTTCGCATAAATCAGATTATAGTTGTATTTCTTTTATGTTGTGACTAATTTGACTTTAAAACCACAGATTAAAGCAATAATAGTGGCCAGCAAGGAAACCTCTAAGTATTCTAAGTTTACTGAAAAAAATCACATTATGTAATCCATTCCAAAAGATTTTCAGTTAAAATAATATTGCGGTTTTGCATTGACAAATATTTTCGCTTACTGCCGTACTTGCTAAAAGGACCACGTTAGGAAAGTTAAAAATGTACGTTACGTTAGCAAATGCATGTTCAATTTCTAGAAACAACACGGAAGGAGCAAAAATAAACCTAAAATATTATAAAAATTGCAACAATACGGCACAAGATACTAAAAAATGACCTAAATGCCAAAAAGGGCGCAATATGCAAAATAATGTAAAATAAAGACAATGTCGTCTGGTTCTAATTAAATAGAAACATACTGCTCTCAGGTTTAGCATTGTCTTAAAAGCCCAGAAAAAAATATGCTTTTTCATCAACTGTTGTGTGAAATCCACTTCATACACAGATAAGCTAATCGGGATTGGACCTAAAGACAGATTAAAATCAGATCCGAACCACTATGAGACTATACCAGTCTGAAAAAAAATCAGATTAATAAACAGGAAATAGAACTTGTCATATTACGTGAATTCCGTAGATCTTGTGAATTTCAACACTTTTTGGATATTAAAAGAAAGAAGGTCGCTTAAATCAAATATTCTAGATGCAAGAGTCTAAAATCAGGCTTCCTTAACATTACAGAAAGAACCAAATGAAAGATTTCAGGAGGAACTGTATGCTGAGGTGTTTGAGCCCTACGGCAATGTTTCAAAAGGTCATGTGCCACGACCTTTTCCATCTGAGGATTTTATCAGTGCGGTGATGTGGAAAGATATCTGGAAAGTCAGTTCCAGACTCTTGACAGGGTTTTAGAGGTCGGGAACATGACCTTTTATTCCATCAATCCGAAAATTCTTATTGGATTGTAGAGTTACTTGAGAACGTTGAATTGATGGTGCAAGACAGAAGTTCAGGGTGTGAAGAGTGGCCTCTTCAGAAGGAACCAGTACACCCTGGACTGCGGACTAAGGAGGCTCTGACTGTATAATCCTCTGTGGGGCTTGTGTGTGTCCCGTCCATGTGTGTGTGTGATTGTTCTTCCATTAATTTAACTCCCATTCACCTCAATCGTCACGATTAGAAAAAAATGAAAAAAAGAGTCCCTAAGCAAATCAATCAAATCAAGCAAAATTAAATGCTTGGGAAATAAATAAATAAAATATTATATATTCTGCTTTTTCCTCCCTTCCTACATGGGTAGAAGTCAGGGGTTGACTTGTCGATGGGGGAGGGGGAGGTATGGTATCCACCTTCTGTCCTTTCTGGCATCGTTATTAGCCCCATCTAGTTCGCTGCACTTTTTGACTCTCTCGGCACTCGCGCGTCTAGTTGGTTACACGGTGCAACACCCACTCGTCTACTTCGTTGATTTGGTGTCAAGTGGTGTATTTGGTGTCTGCACCGTTTGCATTATGTTCTGGAGCGGTGTAATGTGTGGTGTATGATCACGTGGTGCGTGCTAACTAATCAAATGAACGTTTCAAGCAGCGGACAGGAATTTGTTGAATCTTGTGAACTTGAACACCGCTACTCGTCTACTTGGTTGAACGTAATTTCCTTACACCAGCCTGACACTGGGATACATCTGCACTACACCGAGTGTCAAAAAGTGCAGCAAACTAGACGGGACTATTGATTTTCAGCTTAGTAAAATTTAAGATTTTAGTCAGGCATCCTTCAACAGCTTGTTTTCGATAGTAAAACGAGGAAAGATGGAAGTTAAGTTCTTGGGCAGGTAAAATTCTGGAAACGATTGTGAAGGCATATAGTCATTTGGAGGAACTAGATGATCTGAGTTTAAAATACTTTGTTACTAGCATATTTGTTGTTTGCATAGCAGTAGCTACAATGTAAAATAAATATATTTTAAGAATAATAGAAGAAAATAACATAATTTGCAATAAACTTGTGGCACAAGTTTTGAAAGTTGCAATATCCAATTACATGATTTTCGAAATAGTTTTTTTTTATATTTTATCTCACAGCAACCACTCGGACAGCTGTGCTGTATACTTTTCCTGTTTACACTTTTTCCATTAATATTACATGGTACATCATGAATGATTTAAAACGAACAAAGAAGTAAGAACACTATTATTCATTACTTATATACTACCTATTATTCAAAGATAGCTGCCAATTTAAATAGACGAGTGAAGTAGAGTCCTTTCACCAATTTAAAGATTGTTTTGTAAAAAGGGCTGTAGAATTGTTGACATTGCTAAGTTGCTTGTTGCTAATAGAGATGTATTTGGTTAAATTGTTTAGCACCTTAGCACATTTATATAATTTTTCAAAATATATGTAAAAAATGTACACCTTAAATGCACCATATTTAATCCATTAGATGAAGAAAAGTAAGTGTTTAAGACCCGATTGTATAAAACAGTTGATCCTCGATTAGCCAGTAAAATTGATCTGCAGTCACGCTGAACTCTGATTTTGTGTTGCATAGAAGTTGAACTGAGATTCAGTCCCTGCGATCTGCGATCAAAGTTGATCCGCGATTTTTCTCCGATCAGCAGACATTGACCGTAGTTCAGCTGTTGTAACATGGCTGTACTAACGAATATTTGCTTGTAAAATGTGTTGCAAGTGAACGTATGCGGCAAGACGGGAGAATCAATTCATAAAATCCTGTTTCCATAATTATAAAGAAGGAGCATGCACAACAGGGTGAACAATGGTAAATATTTCTTCCATTTTTCTTTCTTTACATATATCGTGTGTCATTGTTATTTACTGTTTGAAATACCATGTATTTTTTTTATTAAAATTTGCCTTAAATGACTGCAAGAGCATATTGTAACATTGTTTAATTGCACGATCAGAGAAAAGTAACTTGAGAACAATCGAGTGTTGATACAAACCGAAAATAGATCTTACATTTTCTTGTTGATATGATATCATTGTAAAGCTTGCGTTGGGATGAAGAGGAAGTATAAAAATATTACCATTTCGCTTTACTGCATCCAGCCAAGTGTTATTGCAATTCAATGTTGTCCGCAGAATGGAACAGATCATGTAGCTTTGGTTGTATCTACTGCTTTATGAACCGAGCACGTTGCATTTTAGTTGGTAAAGCTTTCTCTCCTCCCGATATATGAATGACACATATTTTGTTTCGAATATTATTTGTTTTGTGCATAACATACATCCGAGAGGACAAGCGCCACTGTTGTTTTAATATTTCTTTCCATTCGGGAAAACGCAAACACATTTTACATTTCACAACGTAGGCTATTCAAGTGCAAGGAAAATTCCGTATATTACTTACAGGAACTAATGGTCCACCTGCAACATGTTGTCGTGTAATCACAAAATAAATATAATAAACATCTCCTTACATGAACAATAGCTCCAAATCCGAGTATAAGAAAGTTGTTATATCTCTTTTTAGCATTAAAAAGAAATACATAATTTTTTTAAAAAAATTCTATTTATGCAAGCATATTTTCTCCCCTTTGCAACCGAGAACCGATAGTTGCTTTCGTTGTCAAGGACAAATCATCCACGTGGAACGTGCACAAGCAATAAATGGCCGTTTAGTATCTAATTTACGTGATGTTACTAAATTTGCAACATGTTCGAATATTTACTACATCCAGCACCTCAGATTTATTCTTTATTCAAATATTAAATACATGCATTTTCCGAAACCGACTTTAAAATGTTTGCTGTTCAGTGTTGGATAATTGTCAACATCACAGGCACACTAGCGACATGTCTGGATTTGCCACGTTGCCAAATGTATTTCTTTGACCTAAGATCAGTATTTGATCTAAGATCAACCTGAGCTTAAGAATTTTTAGCTAATGTTCTGTAACGTCTCGTGTAACAATAATTGAATCGGTCATACGTCTGGAGCATGTTATTTGGTTTGCCAAAGTTGAGTTTCCTATTCTTATCTTAAGTTGTGTAACAATTTGTGTTAAATACTGAAATTGTGGGTTTTATGAATTCATTCAAAAACACTATTTATATGCATATTTACATAATTTACCACAATTAACCAATCAATGTGCTAGTTTTAAGTTTTTTCGAAAATCGATCAATTAAAAAATATATACAGTTTAACATGGTATTTCATTCAGACATCAATTATTATCAATCCAAACTGTTTTGGGGGGATTTTGATGACCGATTTTAAGGGCGGTCTTGAGCAATGGCGCCCGTGTATAGGGAGGAGTTGCAGATCAAATATAGTGTTCGGTAAAGCTAAGAAAAGGTTACATTCAGTAGACACGCTGTCTTAATTAAATACTTAGTGAGGATTACGATATGGTTTGAGGGCGTGAATGGGATGATTTGGGGGGACGCATGCCATGATTTTGGGCCATTGGCCTTTGGGGGATGGGCACCCCTGTCGGATCCAAACCACCACGTGCCTTCCCCGGGAGCGAACCAAATACCCCTCGATTACTAGACGATGACATTACCACTACGCCATCGGGGGTGGGGGTCTCTAAATCGAAAAACAGGAAGTGAAAAAATATGGGGGCAGCAACACAAACCTTCCATCTGTCTCTATCCTGGTCAAGATCAATTCCATCCTTACAGATTTCCTTTATGCCCATCTCAACGTCATCACTCCATCTTCGTCATGGCATTCCTACGAGTCTCTTAGCATCAGGTCTCCCAACAAAAGTTCCACTTGTGCCAAAAGGTTTGACTTATTTTCTGGAAGTTCGAGTTGTTATTCAGGTTGCCTTCTGTGATTTGTGATTAGAGACGTCCGTGCTTGACAAGAAGTCTTCATCACTTGATTCTGATGAATTTCATTCTTCGCTGTTTCAAGAAACATAGATAACCTCATCAGAGTCTACAGAAGAAAAATTCTGGAGGTTCAAAAACGGGAAGTCCTATGCCATGTATCATAGGCCAAATTGCAGATGGAATGTTAGGGTACGCAAGGTGTTATGTCTTCAGTGATATACCGATTTAATAGGAGAGACAATACAGAAAAAAATCCATCAGTACTGTGATTGCTAGGCTCTCTCCAAATCATAGGCACTCCAAATGGTATACAGCATCCTTTTACGCAATAAATTTTGTTTGGATGAACATGCAGTAAAGCTCACATGTGTTAGCATTTTTTTTTATCCTGGATCCCCCGCTTATACCCAAAATACAAGACATATGCCTTCTTACAGTGGGAGTAATCCAACACTTCCATTAGGCAAGTGTCACTTCTATACAAATATATCAGATGTTATTATGGCATTTTGCACACTTCCGGGACATTATTATGAATATACTACACAGTCTATGATGTAGAACTGATCACATGATAAACAAATGTGTATGTACAAATTCTGGGGACGTTGTAACATTGTACTATGATAATCATGCCACCCATCTCTAGTGTTGTCAATTGTTATAGATGCGGACCCAACATTTGGTGAGGGGAGAATCGTAATTTCAGGCCATGGTTGTAATACGAGAATTAGAGCTAAGCCGAAAATTACAATTCCATTTTCGAATTTAGTAACCCTGAATTAGTAAAGATTAGCTAGTCTTGTTTTCATTGTGTGTTGAACAGTGTTACCGAAGGAGACCTTTCGCACTTACAAAGGGAAGCTGCATCACATATAAATTTAGTTTTCGCCTTGTGATTTTCTGCACAAAATGCTTACATCAAGTATATCCAAACATAAACACTCGTACATACGAATAATCAATCATATAGCCGTATGTATTTGCATATATATTTGTACTAAACTTACAAGTATTCACTGGTACCTTTTTCCTCCTTCCGATGATGATGCTGGTCTATTGTGTAGCCAAACTTGTACGGTCGATTCTCATCTGCATCCTTGTCCTGACTGGAAACCAATGGCAGAAGCATCCATAATATCACAGTACTCCACAGAAGAACCTGTGAAATAATATGCATTTAGTTTATTATGAAGTGAAAAATACCCTGATAAATCGATAACATATTGTACGCCAAGCTACAATCTTTGTTGTAGAATTATTACAACGTCACAGTAGTGTACACAAACTAGTATCCATTAAATTAAGCCTAATTAACACAAGTGTTTAGTAACAGTTATTATCTGCTTTACCTAATTTTCCTAAGGATTTATTTAATTTGAAATTTAGGAACGTTCATGTTTGTTCTATTCTACTGCGCAAGGCAAATACAGGCTCCAAGACTATAAACCAATATTAGCAATGAGTTCTCAAAGAGAGTGTTTACAAGGTGAGTCAAAAGTCAGGTTACATAGGAATTTATAGTGTATTGAATTTGTACACCTTGAACATCAATGCATTTGTGCACGCGACGTTTCCAGTTCTCCAGGACCTTTTGCAGATAATCATGTCTGCACATTACATAATGCGTTTCCTCAGAGCTGGATGTTCTGAATCTTAACTGAGTAGACGAGCACCTTTAAATTACCCCAAAGGAAAGATATCTCATGGTGACAGGTCTGGAAACCACGGTGGCCACTTAACGGGACCACGGTGACCGATCTATGCACCAGGAAACTGGACATTCAACCATTCACGGTCACTTAACGAGACGAGGAAAACATCCTATGTAACCTCACTTTTGACTCACTCTGTACATTGGTACTGTGCTTATATGAGTTTGAATGTGTTTGAACTCTTGTTTTAAGTCGACTTTATGTCCAGATAGGCTAATCGGGACTGGACGTACAGTTTAAAGTGAGATCCGAACCACTTTGGAATGTGTCTTCATTGGTTATCAAACCCGGAAAACCCTGCTTATAAACGTACAGGCTGTCGGGCCTTCCCGTTGGCACAGTGGTAGCGTCGTTGCTTTGTAATCAAGAGGTCCGGGGTTCGATACCTGGTGGGTACGTTTTTATACACCATTTACACAGGTGACGTATGGCTGTTCCCAAGGAAGCATTTTTAGGTGTGCCAATTAATGTACCAAAAGTGTATTGATGCATTTGAACTCTGAGCGTTCCTAGTTGGAGATAGCGATCTTCATTTAAGTATCGAACATCCAATGAACTGAACCATGGATTCTGAAGATCATCTAATAGCCAAGAATTCACCATTCTTTTTTCTGTTTAAACAATATAATGTCACTTTTGTAGCTCCTGGGTTATGGCGAGAAGTACTTGTGAATCCATACGAATCTATTAAAATGACACCCTGTATACTTCGCAAAATCATCAGGACCGGGTAAAATATTTGAATCATGTAACAGGACTTTTAAATAATTCAGTTTCGGAAATAACAGGTTTCACACCTAATAAACTTTTCCTTCACCATGAATTTAAGGATGTAATTGAGGACTAAAAGTGGTAAACGTTGTAAGTGCAAAAAGCGAAAGTGTTGGGAAATCGCATCGTTCAGCACATCAGCCCTTAAGAACGTGCACACTTGTGACCTCTTTATACTCCCTTTGAACTACTTACAGGGCTAGAAGCAACATTTCACGTTTACCACATTATAAAGCATGGCACATTTCACAGTTTAACGTGGAAAACGGTATTTGAATTCTTGTGGCACTTACAGCGTTTACCAATTTTAGTCTTCAATTGTCAGTAAAATTAACTGGCCAGATGATTTAAAGTTATTGCCCTGGAAACACAAGTATTTCATCGCCAAACCACGTATTAAGGAAAGATATAAGTGCAAACATATTGAATGTGATGCAAATAAATTGAAGATAGTCCCAGGTGATATTGTTTTAGTGAAAAACCATGAACATAGTAGTGCAATTAACAAGAAAATCCATAAGTTCATAGAATTATGGCTTGGACCCTATATAGTTGATGCTGTGAATAAAAATTATGCAATATTGATGTCCATGAACGGAAAGAAGGTAATAACAAGGCAGAACTTGTCAAATATCAAGAAATTTAATTGCTCTGATGAGAAAAAGAAGAATTGCTTAAACTAATGTAATTGTTATGAAGTGATGCATAAGATGACATTTTCAGAATTTTAGTTAAAAAGATTTGTAAATTTGTGAATTGGTTCATTATGTCAAGTGAATTTTCTCATTATCCTGTCGAGTGTATACTAAAAGGAGAACTCAAATCTTATGTATTATAAAAAAATGTTATCTTCATTTTTTTTACCTGGACAAGGGGAGAGATTGAGACTCTACTATTCTCAAACTATGATTTTCAAAGCTAATGTCATTTATGTTATTAATGTTGTTTTTAACTTATGCATGTTTGTTTTTATATATATTGTTATATTGCTCTCATGGTGCTGTATAAAAGACTTTATATCTAAAAGGAAATGGAAAAAACAAATTATTGTAACCATAGCAACGAGAAATCAATAAGTACTAAAAATGGTGATGGAAGTAATGAGATTTCCTGCGCCTGTATTGGTAATCATTCTGCAAGTTTAAGCGCAGCGGCGGTTATCACTCTGTCAGCATAAAACGTACAGAAATTAATCGGCAAATGAAAATTCATTATCTCTGTGCATGATTACGACACCAGCAAGTTTACCAATGGAGGAGGAAGTTCGGCAATGGCCTCACTTCGCAGGCAGATGGGTGGAAAAGCCTTCGCAGTGGCTCATAAGTGACTGCACATGGACCCCATGGACTTATTAATCTGAAGGTATACAGGCACTAACTTAAAGTTGAAAATATATGCAGATCAGCAATAGGTCTGTGCTAAAATGCAGCAAATTTGTGCAACCCTACAAACAGAAATTATCTACATAGGAAAGAAAAACAAATTAAGGATTTCATTTGACTCTCCCTTCTATTTTTAAAAAATGCAGTAAAATCGGAGAATTGGTCAGTGTAGGAACGTGTTCACTTAATATTTCATTCACGAAGGCCGCGTGAGTGGACACAGGGTTTTTTCTAGAAGATGCATGAACACACACGCCACGTGCCCCCAATAAGAAAGCAACAACGGGTCTAAGTAGTCAATGCATGTGAGCGAGTGTGTGTGTGTGTGTGGTCACTCTCGAAAGCGCTGAATCTCAGCATTAAAGCTTGTACGAAGAGCACATTCTTAATAATTTGAAGAACCGGTCATTGCGTAGGCATTCGAAGTGAGAGAGATTTCTTGTCAAACCTCAAGCACTCCTGAAGCTAGCAGAAGATGACTGCAGCAATGTTTGCGTAACCACTAACAGTGTGGCAATGCTTTCTTCCCGTTATGTCAGTCGAAGAATGAATACAAAAGTGTTTAAGAGGATTGCATATTAACGTACCGGTACCTACACTGTCCAATTTACACTCCTTCAATGCCCACATGGAAATGATCCATTATACGTTGCTTACTGGATGAATGAACAATTAAATTATATGAATCTAAAACACAGACTACCATCTTGGTAATACACTTTGTGCCACTTTGGCTAATTTGCGAACATAGGGATCAAGGATAATATGATGAAATAATTGATGAATGAACACTCACAAATATCCATGCCCAAATTTAATCATGATTGTGAGTGTTCACCAGTCTCATACGCAGGCCTAAATCTCATGAGAAAAGCTGTTACACCAAGGAGACTCAAACCTGCACACCTCTCATAGCCGGAGCCCAAAGCATGACCTCACAGCCACAGTGCGGGACAAATGATTAAATTATCTAAAATACTATGTTCTGAAAAATTTGACCAACAGTTTGATTCTACTCTTGCTGGATGGCGTAATAGTTAATATATCTATGATCAGTTTCCAGGGTTCCGCATTGCAATACTATACTAATACTTGTTAGCTGTGGTGATTTAGTCCTTTAAGTTATTTCGTAACTCCAAAAAATGCAACTCAAAGTTTTACATTTATGGCGAAATGTATGTTTGCGATATAACCACCACTCCTCCCTGAACTATGAAATATAATTTTAAAAGTTTTACTGCAAAATTGCGGACCGACGAATTATCTACAAAGACTGAGTTTAGTTCCTTATACTCCGAAAATGCATTGTAGACAGTTTTGGGGATAAAGAGAGCATGGTATAGAGTCTGCGTGCAACATGAGGAAAATCAGTTTTTCATTCACCATCTTGAAACACATTGTTCAATTTCACTCACATGTAATACCATTGCTGTCAAGTTTACTAGCTGCAGAAACATGTTATCATGGTCACTAAAGAGATGACTTGCCTTTCTTTGCCCATCCACCACACCCATGCTCCTCCTAAATCGTGCATTATGTTTCGATAATTTTATTGTGAATTTACAGTGCAAGTGATGTCACAATGCTCCTGAAAGTTTTATGCACAAAGCTCGGAATTGTAGTCTCTAAAAAGGCTTAAAAATGTAAAAAATGGTCAAAATATGAAAGTATACGTATGCATTGTATTTACTTGAGTACCTCACACCCCCTATTTTTAAGGAAAAAAGAAATTGTGGTACATTATGAGAGTGCTCGACTTCTTGCGCATAGTGCTCCTAACCATAAATAACATGTATCCTACATGGGCAAGCAACCCATTGCGTTCAATCAATGCACTGAACTGGAGGGAGGGAGGGGTCACTGTCTCAGTGCAAGGCATTGGAAAGAAAACGGAACATTTTCACACATACTAAATTTTGAGCAATGAAATGAATCATTCGAAAAGTGTTTGTAATAATAGTACAGTTAACTTTATTCTACTTCCACATTTCAAAAAAATGTACTTTGTAATGTGTTATACATGGAAAAATGAATTGTAAAAGTTGATCGTCACAGGTGAAACTATGTCGCTTGACCACATAGGAAGTGACTGATATCTAAAGTGCTACCACATTTCAAAATTATAAGCTTTATTCGTTCAATGTTTTATCTAAATATTTCAGACCCTTTTAATTTTTTATTTCTTGGATATATGTTCGCATTATTTCTGTTAAAAGTCCATTTCTAACATGATTTGAGAAAAATATCCTGAAAAAACCCACTGTAACTTCTATCACATTAATTATTTTGAGTATTATAAGCTTGGCTAAGCCTTTTTTTTTACAAGTTTTCTCAAACTGTTGACAATTCTAGAACCTCTCAATTATTGAAAACAATAATTTACAACATTTTCTGAAAGAAAAGCACATTTTGAGTGGGTTTTTTGGTGGGTTTTTTCAAGGTGGCTTTTTTCTGAGAAAACACGCGTGGGGAGAACTGGGCTGTGCCCACCCGGGCCAACCCTAATAAAAACATCATTTGAGGAAAAAGCAAGACAACAAATTCATGACCGGAAGAACATTTTGCGCTTTGGCAATTTTACGTTGCGTTACGTTAAATGAGGCAACGATTACACAATATGAATTGTTGAATGAAGTGGTGAAAGAAACACAAAGTCTTGTAATCAAGGGGTTCCAGGTTACCAAGTAGCACATTGTGAATCGGATCGCTCTATAAACTCTAGCTCCAGTCACGATTAGCTTATATGTGCATAAAGTGGAACTAATAAACAAAAACTCTCCTGGTGGTGAATTGGTGGAAAGGCGCGCTACGACGCCAGGGGTCCCCGGCTAGAAACCCGGCCTGGACATGGGTGTTCTTTGCAAGTGTCCCATCATCAATTACATCCTCATCGTAGCGATTAGCCAAAAGTGGCAGAAAAGCGACTCTAAATAACGAAAATTAAATCACATCAAAATCAAAACTCAAAAAGTTATTCAAAGAAACACAAAGAATCATCTAGACCTCACCGAGGATTCAAACCTAGAAACTTGGTTTCATGTTATGGTGCATTGCTGGAAATTCCACCTTAGCAGGCACAAAATGTGAGTGTTGCTAGGAATATACAATAAACCCGTGTGTTTATTCAGACATCCAGCAACTTAAGCATTGGCAGTTAAGTCAGCACCCGAATCCCTGATTGCAAATCCAGCCTTACGTAAATAAACACGCGAGGGCCTTTAAGAGTGCGTCAGGCATCTTGACCTCCTCGACCTTCGGCCAGCTCCTTCAGCTTTCTCGAAGAAAGAGGTCGTGTGAAGTGCTCGCAGGCGATTAACAAGATAGGGACTCTCGGCATTGCCAAATTCCTCCCAAACGCAATTTTCTACCTTCAGGTTGGCAGCGGGACGCACCTTCTCCTTGCCTGCCTTCCTGGATTACCTGAAGGTAAGATTTGCATAAATTATCATGCCTCATTGTCGTTACGTACAGAAAGGTTAATATTAAGTATCGTTGGTTGAATGTTTGTCCATTTCCTGATCGAAGAAAGGGTGAGGAAAGATACGGGAATGTGCCTTTCCATTGTAGACGTTGAAAAAGCATTTGATCACGTGGATTGGAACATACTGTTTAAGTCCAAGATCAAGAAATTTAACAGAATGCCTCGTCTAGTTTGCTGCTCCTTTTGACACTAGGTGTATCCAGGTGTCAGGCTGGTGCAAGGAAATTAAGTTCAACCAAGTAGACGAATAGCGGTGTTCAAGTTCTGAAGGGTCAACAAATGTCTGTCTGCTGCTTTCAACATTCATTTGATTAGTTAGCACACAACAGCCTACACCACACACACACACACACCACTCCAGAACGTAGTTCAAACGGAGAAGACACCAAATACATTACCTGACACCCAGTGCCGATCTACAATTCTTGGTTCCCCGCAAAACATTACCAAAGCCCCCCTTTACCTACATACCCTTTCACACACACGCACGCACCCCCACATACACACACGCACACACCCCCACACATATATATACACACACACCACATACATACAGAATTCCACATATATATTGTATGTGTATGTAATTTTTGATCTCAAGTTGATAAAGTGACATATAAGGACCTAGAGGCCCTTAAGAACCCCTATGAAAAGTAAGGGAGTTAGGCTGGTTACAATTGGTCATGACAAAAACAGTTTAGGCTTAGGGGGAACCCCATTGGTGTGTTCCAAGCGGACGTCCGCCATATTGATTCAACTCAAAATTTCTAAATGGGAACGGTGTGATGTGATGTATATATGACACTGTTTCTTCACACCTGGAAAATGATGCATTCGTTACAATCATGCAGTCATAACCACAGCTTTTTTCGTGAAATTCTAGCCTGATATGATTATAGTCTGACTGCCACGCCGGAAACCAGGCTGAATTTCTCCGGCTTTGCCCCCGCATAAAGCGGCTCTAGGGCCCACCCAGCCTCAAATCAAATGGTACCCGGGGGTAAAGGCGGCCGCAGCGTAGTGCTGATCACATTACCTACAAGATGGCCGACATCAACAATATATGGGGGTCTACCCCCACATACCCTAAATGTGACTTCATGGCACGGTGCTATAGTTATGCACAGGGAACTTTAACTTTACCTTTACCTGTAGGATTGGCCTGGTTCAGATTGGGTGGATGGACACAAGTTAAACTAAAACGGGTGGACGGGAGCGTAGAATGCGCGCTATGCGATGAAGACGAGACGAAGTTTCACATTCTCCTCCAGTGCAAAGCAACAGGGGAGGCAAGACAAAAATATATGAGGTAAATAAAAGAAGCTAACATTGAGACTATAATGACTAGCGTTATTAGGAGGGAGAAACCGAGAGGGGGAGAGGCGCTAATAAGGAATCTGGGAACTTTCCTAAACTGTATGGGCAACGAGAGCAAAGAAGCTTAGTGGTGATAGCGAAAATGTGTGAAAGGGACTACTAAATAAATGAATAAATCTGAGAAAATTTAAAAATCCCTCAGGTAATAGTGTAAGTGTAGTGAACGAATGGAAATGAAAGACGGCGTTTGTGAATGTGGAAGTAGACTGAGAGAAGGAAGGGTGTAGGAAAAATGCACTATTTTTTTTTTATCCTTGCATGGTATGCACAGCTGTATACTTGAAATAAATTCTATTCTATATTGTATTCGTTTCTGTACCCCTGAGTAAAGACGTTTATTTTTTACAAACGCACATACGAATCTCTACAATGACTGGCTGAGTGTCTCTAAAGGCTTAATTGTCTCCACACTGCGTGGTTTTGCGCCTTGTAGATCTGGCACTGCTGACACCAAATCAAGGAAGCAGACGAGAGGGTGTTGCACCGTGTAACCAACTAGACGCGCGAGTGCAATGAGAGTCAAAAAGTGTTTACCCTTGTAGACGTTGGAGAGCATTTCATCACGTGGATTGGAACATAGTGTTCAAACTCTAAGGAAAGGCAGGGGCCAATTCCATTGATAAAGGCGGAGGGGTTAGTATAGCGCGGTACGACGACAGATGTCCAGGGTTCGAATCCCAGCCTGCGAATCAGTGTTCTTTGTTAGCTGCCTTTCATTAATTTCGTCACTCATTCTTAGTTATCGTCGCGAGTAGCCGAAAGTGGCAGAAATGTGATGCTAAATAAGAAGAACCAAATCAAATTGAAAGTCAATGATCAAGAAGTCTATTTAATAGAATACCATGGTCTGCAAAACTTATACGTCGAGCAAGCCCATAGCCAGAATTTTATTCCGAGTCGGGGGACTTATCACCAGTCGCCATCTAAAGACGAAAAGGCGGGGTAGAAGCTCTGACGATGAATTTCTCAGTACAATGCAACCTATTATATAGGACATTTAATTCTCGTAATGAAGTATAATTTAATTTCTAATATACGAGTATCTACACTAAATAAACTACATATTTCTAGTTTAAACAATAAAACACAGCTGAATTTTTTCTTCTCAATATCGAATATGCTTCCACTGTTGAGATTCAACATGACATAACATTGCCGCTATTGTGGGGAAATGTATAATAGGAATTCCTAAACATTACAGCATTGTTCTAGGTATGAAATACTAATTTCATTTCATTTCATCTTCGGCGGACTGTTTTAGGAATTTGCCGTAAATCGCTATTTTGTTCCCGTGAACGGATTCGTATTCTATGAAAATGCTATGGTGTTTAAAATTACGTCAAATATTTAAAAGAGGGACAGAGAATTCACTCTCCCTTAGACCAGACCATCAACACTTATATGGATACGCTAACTCTTCGAGTCCAGTTGTAAAATATTGGTCGGAACTGATAAGGGTAACAGGTCACGTGAAAATATTTTGCTGGTGAAACAACATTGAAGTTTCACACATTGTAGGATGCTAGTGTCGTAAAGGATTGAGCATTTTACAATATGCTCGGTTAATAATTCCTCCACTTCAAATTAAATTTCACAAATTACAGCAATTTACATACATCTAGCCCTTAGATTATTATTACTTCGCACTAACTTATGTTCAGTATATCGTGATTTGAACTTCACACAAGAACGTTTTTGTTATCTATGTTCATTTATCTTCAACACTTACAAGGGAGGTTATCTAAGTGTCCCACTCCGATTTCCATGAAACTTGGTAGGTGTATAGAGGGGCCCAAAGGAAGAAATACGTGTTTTTTTGTTTCTGCTAAGAAACTGTTTTAGGGGACATAATTGGAACACACGCAGCACAGAACTGTAGGATTGTCGATACCAAACGCAAGTGCTATCGTGAAGGACGATGGCGGTTGAAGTTCTGTGCTAATAGTACTGGCAGATACACAAGTGGGACAATTGAGATATGAAGTGCATATCACTGGCAAACACAGCTCTGTGCTGTGTGTGTTCCAATTATATGTGCGTGTTCTTCCTATTCCATATTTACGTTGTTTCGGGGTCAGAATCTTACTTCAATTTGTCCTCATATTGACATTTGAGGGGGGGGGGTTTGCCCCTTAAAACAGTTTTTAGCCGAAACAAAAAGATACGTATTTCTTCCTTTTGGCCCCTCTATACACCTGCCAAGTTTCATGGAAATCGGAGTGGGACACAGGGGTCAGATCCCTACTTAAATTTGTCCTCATCTTCACATTTGAGGAGAGTTTTGCCCCCAAAACATTTTTTTTAACCGAAACAAAAAAAAACACGTATTTCTTCCTTTGGGCCCCTCTATACAACTGCCAAGTTTCATGGAAATCTGAGTGAGACACAGGGGTCAGATATCCACTTCAATGTGTCCTCATCTTGCCATTTGAGGGGAGGTTTTGCACCCTAAAACCGTTTTTTTAGCCTAAGCAAGAAACACATATTTCATCCTTTGGTCCCTTCTATACACCTGCCAGGTTTCATGGAAATTGGAGGGGGACACTTAGATAACCTCCCTTGTTAGTTGAAAACTCGTTAAAGAGCATACTAACTATGACATTATTTCATTTTTTTATTAGAATATACAATAATTAGAAGAAATCATACATAATTTGAAATTAGTCACGAATCACACCGGGAAATACGTTAACCCATTAATGCCCAGCGTATGATATTTCATACGCTAAACAAGGTTTTTATATTTTTTTAAATATATGTGCCTTGTGGTATTTTCTTTGTTCAAATGTGTGCCTCAATATCAGAATACGTCCTAGAGAAATGTGACCAACCACTCTCGGTTGCATTCTTCAGTCATCTGCTTGATTAGAGAACTTTGAAAAGAACATAGCGATTTTTCTTTTAAAAAATGTTGAACATCATTGATTTATACTTATTCTCTTTATGATCAATTTTTGTTTTAGGTAAATATAACTTATTTTCCTCTTTCATATGTGTTGAGGCTATATTATAAACCATGTTTTATGTTGTACATATGCTCCAGGAGATGTGTGATAAGAGCGTATGATATTTCATACGTTGGGCATTAACGAGTAATACTGCTGACTGCTTATCAATGCGTTATTCTGTATGTGATAAAGGAAGAGAACGGGTCTAGGGTAGATTTGGACGGGTCTTACAAGTTAGTGTTTCTGTTTTCTGGTGCAATTGATGGTGTTGTGTCGACCATCATGTCAGAGTTGTTTTCACGGTGCGCTACGATATCATGGGTCCCGGGTTCAAATCCCGGCATGGTCATGTTTGTTCTTTGTGAGTTTCCCATCATCAATTCCATGATATCATGTTCACCTTCGCCATTAGCCATTAGTGGAAGAAATGCGACGTAAATTAAACCAAATTAATCAATTATTGTGTTGATAGTGAGATTCAGGAAGTGACAGTGATTGTAATGTACCATCAGAAAATTGGTAAAATGGATTTTGCAAAAAAATAAAAAAATAAAATAAAGTATTGAGATAAGAGCAGTTAAGGCCGAGATCGTCTTGTTCATGAGGAACGTAGTGGGGGCTACTGCCCCCCGCCACGTCCCCCATACTTGCCGTCACTGTGCACGGTGTGTGTAAAGTGTAATGTTGGATCACACCCTAAAAGGTATTTTGTTATTTGTTCATTGAAGCTGTTGAACTATCATTTCAGTATTCCTTCCAAACAGCAGTAAGCCTATAATATTGTTTTCACATGATAACGTGTCCAATTCTAACATTGATATTGTTTTGTATAATACTGAAATTAAAATCCACATATTTATTGTGTTTTATGAAAAAATAATATCAGAGTGTCCTATCATCAACAGAACTATTCTAAAAATCTTCATTGTATGATATATCATACGCTGGGCAGTAAAGTTTATTTGTAACCCTTAATACCTAGCGTATGATATTTCATACGCTTAAAATAAATATGAAAAACTGATCGTTCATCAAAATTTTGTATTTCTGACATATAAGGAGTATCAGTAGATGAAAAATACAAAATTTCAAGAAAAAAGTCGAACATCTTTTGGGGGGGGCAGTAAAGGAGATGTAACGAGTTGAAACACCCATCCCACATCACAATCACCGCAATGCGAGCGATACTAAACATAACAACCGAACACGTACAAAAACAATATTAATCTGAAACTTACAGTGACATTATTACCTATCTCCCCTTTCGCGTGAAAATTCGTCTTCTCGAGCTAGTCTTGTTTCCCGCGGGTCGGACAGTACCTATTGAAATAAACGGTGGCGTAACACATCGCATTTATTATACTTTGTATACACCGATGGACCACTATGTCTTTTTTTCTCCTTTAAGGAATATCCAGTTTTATTTAACACTTAACATAAAAAATTCCAGGTCGGTTGAAGCTATGCAATTTCGCCTCTTCAAATTCTGGAGATGGAAAAAATATTTCATCACTAACCACCTCGGAAAAACCGCAGGAGGGAATTTAAATTAGTAATTCACACAGAGTGGCATTGGTCAAAATTTATGTACCAGCACACCTGGAGGGAAAAAGCAAGGAATTCTGCTCACGTGGAAGGATGGAGTTTCGCGCCAATGTCCACCTCAGAATCTATGTTTGTCCTCCAAATAAAGCGCGGAAAGCCCCCTCCCCTCCCCCTCCTGCGAGGTCGACAAGCTCGAAGATGGAACCCGTTGTCCTTGCGGCACCCTGTCCCATAGATAACTGAGGATGACTCTTAATTATTTATTCTCTGGGTGATTCGGTCCCATGCACTGCAAAACTACAGCAGCGTGTAGTTCTTATGCTGTGTGTGACTGGGTCGGCGAATTCGCTTTCTGCACTGGCGGCGATTGGGTTCCAAAACTTGGGGGCAAAGGATAATTTATTTTCCCTTGATAGACAAGGTTTAGCATAGTGCGGGGCCAAAGTGGAAAAAATCGGGGTAAGTGGCCCCCACGCCCCCTGATCGCCACCACTGGCTTTCTGTATCCCTTTCTGCAGTTATTGAACTTTTTTCCCCTCTTATTTAGTAGCCCATAACTGCTTCAATTTTTAGTAGTTTATATATTGTGGAAAAACTCAAGGGACACATTGTAAAGAAGTTCAAAGCAGACATCGATTCTCGGCCAAGCGACACAATCATACATTCCAGCAATAGCGGAAGCAAGTGACGTCAGAAGACGCAGCATTCCACACTACCGGGTGCATGAACGACGACAAGCACTAAACCCGGAAGACTGAGTCGGCATCTGAGCAACGCCCTATGATAGGTTAAAAAAGGTATCTTCCAGAATTCGGGAGACAGTCATTCAATCATTCATCATCTAGTTAAGCCTGAATCACTCGGAACTGGATATCCAGGAGGAATGCTCTAGTTGACGCTGGACTGGCAATCCATTTGCTAGTTTTCGCCTCACACGGTACTTGTTACACCGTACTTGTCGATAGTCTTTCGTTCGCATAATGGCGGCCGCGCGAGATGTAAACAACGTATCACTTCACACTTTTAAAATACGATAACTATTCAACCGAGAGGAATATCGCTTGGTATTAAATGGTTTTCGGTAGAGAAGAATGGCGCTGATTAAATACATACTTTACAACGTTTACTATACACGTATGGAAGAATATTTTAGCTTTTTCCATTGTAAACATGCCTTTCGTGCTGTAAACACTCGGAAACAACAGACAAAAAACTCTACTTTGCGAACTCACAGATTATCTTCACATGCGCAAACTTTGCTCTGATTGGCTGTTCCACAGAATCTAGTCGAAGAAGTTAGTAGCAATTAGAACATGTCCTATTCCTCAAAACCAGTCAAGCAGTCAGCCAGGCGGCCATGATTTCTACCTAGAAAGTTAGTTCATCGCCAACTAGGGCATTCCAACTAGAAATTCAGTTCCGTGTGATAGGGGCTTAAGTAACGAGTAGCCAGCGGCGAGCGACAACAAGCATTAATTCCAGAGGAGCTCTAGGCTCTCAAGTCGCCGTCTCTATGAGGACACCCGCTACGTTACTAAGCGTGCGGCCGTACCTGCTACAGTCAACTTGGCTAATACTGTACTGCTCGCCGACTCAGTCACATCAACCAGATGCAGCCGGAGTTGTAACCAATATCTAGAACACACACATCAACGACCTGCCACAGAAACGGAGAACTGTGGGCCAGGCAAACCAGGACTCCGAGATCTGTCACCTGACGTCCGCTTACTAGTCGCCTAGCCGAGAGGTAAGATACATCATTGACATCCCTTGATCCCTTCCATTCTCTGCTTGGGCTAAGTTAGGGATATTGTAGGGGAACATAAAACGTACCTTACCTTGCTCTATCATCAGGCCCCCTTAAGCGTTTAAGAGTTCGATCCCCGCATAGAATGCTCATGAAACCAGTAAGCATTTTAATAGCTGATTCTGCGGTCAACTTTTGATCTCTACTTTCCTGGGCAGGGTGTTCTTTGTGAGTACCCCTTAATCAATTTCATCTATTCGTCATTCATCGTCACGATTATTGATGTCAGAGGAGCGACACTAAATAATACAAATAAAAATATAAATAGGACAACAGGGAAAATACTGTATTTGGCAGTAGAAATATACAGGACGGTATTTGACGGAGAGATAAGGGGGAATTAAACACAACAGCAGCCCTGTAAATCACCAATGAATTTATAATTCTAAAAACGTCAAAGGGAATAATAATTTTATCTCTACCTCCCAAAGCTAATATTCTACTTAAACCACCCCTTGCTATCAAAATTCCAATTTTGTGACGTTCCTTTCTGAATCAAGATTACTACGTCACGATAGCCTGACCAATCTTCTTGCGCGGTAGGGTTATGAGATGAGACTCTCCTTACAATAATCGTTACATTGAACCTTCGTGTTATTTTTTTAAATCTCTTACACAGACCTTGCATCTTCTCACATACTTCTCAATCTTATTTCCGTGTCATCACCACCTACTGTATTGGATACTCGCTCAACTATAGATTGTCTCGTTGCCAGACTTGGGACATTCCTAGAAGCTTCTAAACCAGAAATATGTTCAGATGCCCTGGGATCTAGACAACTCCATTGTCGGCACAATTAAGGCTTTTCACAAAGATGAATTTGGTTCAGATTGATATTTTCATCCATTTGTGTCAAATGAGAACCAAACCAAATGAATCAGTCTACGAAACAAATGATTAAAATTTGAAGATAAAATATCATCTTCGAAACTAAATTGAAAAATTGTAAACGACTGAATCTCACTGACTAATAGTTCTATTATGCTGAGACTTTCTGCATTTAAAAAATAAAATTCGGTTCTTTCTATTGCTTGCAATTAATTTTCCTCAACTTAAATTCCATAACTGTGAATTCAACAATAACGCAAAGAACAATAGTAAACGAATAAAATAGGCATAACAAGATATCGCATCCCTCCTCTGGTTGTTTATTCCTGGCACTGTGCGGAGAAACTCTATAGATGCGTTTCACCTACGTCACAAACTGTTGCATTGTGGGTTCGAGCAGCCATGATTGAGGCCAGTTCTTGTAAGCAAACGGAGTTCAAGCGGGCGGGCAGGAGATACTAATACAGACATTCCTGATTAAAAACAAACGTGCATTTGGTGCACATGCAATGAACGCTTAGTGGTGGATATTTCCTTCCAAGCGACAAATAAAATTGGCCGCTAGCACATCCTGGCGTCACATGAAACCCATGTGTATGTAAATTATATAACATCATGATTATACGAGAGTAGTTAAGAGAATAGTAGTTGCAATCCCCCCCCCCCCCAACTGAAGATTTTCCAAATACAGTAGAAGAACAATACTGAATGCAGGGAAACCATTGAAATTGTGTCAGAAATATTTTATCGGCCATTTCTCAAAAACCCTTATAGAAATGTCGGGCCTCCCGATGGCGTAGTGGCAACGTCGTCGCGTTGTAATGAAGGTGTGCCGGGCTCTATACCCGGTGGGGTCACATGGTCCTTTTAGTT
The DNA here is from genome assembly GCF_977018435.1 of Lepisma saccharinum. Lineage (NCBI taxonomy): Eukaryota > Metazoa > Arthropoda > Insecta > Zygentoma > Lepismatidae > Lepisma > Lepisma saccharinum. The sequence goes on from NC_139246.1 coordinate 43,530,670, forward strand.
GTAGGTGCAGTCCCGATTAGTCTTCTGTGCATAAAGTGGAATTAAAACTCAAACAAACAAACACATTTTGAAAAAAATATATATGGTGGCGCAGTGGCGGCGATTAGGGGGTACTTGCTCCCCACATTTTGCTACTTTTGCCCTTGCTGTATGCTAAACTTTACCTTGCCGCCCCAGTTTTGGAACCCAATCGCCGCCACTGTTGTGGCGACATACGTTAATATTGAATGTTCTCCTGATGGAAGTTTTATCAAAACGCAATGGTTGTGTGGTGGAATTTTACATTAGCAAAAATATTTTCTGTGATAAATAATTGTAATATTAATGTGTTTATGTGTGTGTAATTAGCAGAGCCATGATTTTATGTAGATAACGTTAACTTACATAAATATATAACAACACATGATATATTTTATCATGTATGTACAGGGTATCACAAAAGTCTGCAAATAATGGAAGCGTTTCGAAATTACCTCAGTTATCCGAAACACACAGGTCCAGTAGATGCTGCGATTCTATTAAAACTTCGTTCATGATGGTAGAATCAATTTCCTGACAAGCGTATATCTGTATGTCAGGTACTTCACAAATCTCAGGGAAACCATGATTTTCATGTGTCCCCAAAGATAAGAATCAAGTGGTGTGAGGTCCGCTATTCTACACTTCCTCGGCGATCTATCCAGTGCCCTGGACAATGGTGATCAACGTATTCTCACACAACGGTGGCATAATGAGCAGGTACACCATCCTGTTGAAACCAAAGTGGATGCTCGGTTTCTGCGTTAAACTGGCTGTGCGGTGATTCATTATCCAACACGTTTAGGTAACTGTCACTTGCATATCGTATCACGCCAAAGGCATGATTCGAACCCGGGAGCCCTGGCGTCATAGCTCGATAGTCTAATCACTTCGCCACGGGGTCCGGCTGAAACGCTGGATCTGTAAACTCCGCTGACACGGGAATCAACAGGAATCGTACGAAAATAAGTAAACTCAGCCTTATGCAAAAAGTACGTTAACGATAGAATTGAACTGCCTCAACGGCTTTAACGATCGGAAATTTGAATTCTAGAGAACAGATCCCGCTGAGTTGTAGTCCGAAAGTCCTAGAGTAGACAGTTGTTGTCTCCAAAGTTATAGTTGAATATCGGTGCTACGCTAGAGCTACAAGCGAGGAGTTGCGTTCCCTAAAGACGTTTCATTTCAGGACTGCGCCTTATCTACCCAAATCAGCAGAGGACGATCGTCTCTACAGGAATCTACAGGTCAACGAACATCCTTTCTATTGTTATCAGGATCCCCCCCTCCTGTCCAGTCAATAGAAGTGTTAAATAGTGAATGTCGTTCGTGTTCTCCTTATTTCACAGGGGTGAGTCCCGATACACATAAAAAGGTACCTCTCCCATAAGCGAGTTGCTTTAGGCTGGCACAACCTAGATTCGATCCCATACGATATGACGGTTTCTTCTAATAAGAATGGACCAACAAACCAACTATTCTCATATCTCACGCTGAATCATAACACGTGTGGATACTTGGAAGACCAATAACGTTACGATATCTTCGCCATACATATGAAATTGGCCTTATCAGAAAACAGTACTTGTGATGTTTTTTTTTATTTTGATTGGATTTATTTTAATTCGCTTTTGTGCCACATTTGACTAATTGCTAAGATTGGGACGAATGATGATGTAATGAAATTTATGACTGGACACTAAAAAACACACATGCCCAGGCCGGGATTCGAACCCGGGACCCCTGAGTACTTGAGATGTTCAAATACTGTACGAGAGGATAATGACCAACGCACGACCTGCTATATCTCCCATGACACATGGTTTTATATCGCGAAGGTCAACAATCACTAACATTGCCGAATTTACATATTTTGTGGCTTATGAATGTAATGAAAGAATCACTACAAGATCTTTTTTTTGTTTGTTTTTGTGTATGTTTAATGTTATTTCTTTTAGTGACATCCGACATCTTATCGAAAGTTCATCAGGAATGGGTGATTCGACTCAATATGACACTGGCCAACAATGGTGGACACATTGAGCATATCCTCTAAATCCTGCAACAATGAGAGAAGCCGTTGAAAACACTACTTTAACACCCTGTAGCATGAACATGAATTAAGTTTTGGAAATATAAATGCTACCATCGTGTTTGAGAGCTTTTTCCAGTGTAATTTCATGTGTCACATGACTAGATTCCCATTTTAAAAAAAGTGTTCTCGATCCAAGATGGCGACCATATTTCAAAAGCGGTTCGGTAGGTTTTCCCCCATCCCCAAACTACATGTACACATATACAATTTCAATAACCACATGCATTTCGGTATTATTCGGCCCGTTCCGCACTTTTGGACCATCCTGTACAACCATTCGTCCACTTACAGCCACTTATTTGTAATATTGCAAATATTTCCTGCAAGATGTCCCTGGTTTGAATCCGGGATAAAGCTGTACAATACAATTTTAAATTGAAAAACCATATTATGCAAGTTTACGTAAAGAAACTCCGCAAAAATACAGAATCGATTAAAAAATAAAAATAGAATCTGATATGAGAGTATTAACTGTACAATTCATTGACATCTTAGGATTTCATGCAACGAAATAATATTTATATTTTTTAATTATAGTATTTAATCTAACTAGTTATTAGCTACTCGTATGTGCTTCGTAAGAAGATTTAGGCGAGTCAAAGTAATGAAGTAAGATGCATTACCCGGAACAAATTACAACGAAAGCTCTGTTTGGATTCTTGGTAGTTGAAATAGTCCTGATCCACATAGGAAAAGTTTACTTAAATCGGAAGTGACGTTGACCGCCATTTTGAGCTGCCATCTTGAATTTTACTAATATACGATATTTATTCACAAAACGGGCCTATCTTTTTTTTATTATGTATCGATTTTCACGTTCTATACACCGTTAGAATGGTAATTTCATTCTCTTCAAATTGTGTATCTTTAAAATGGCGTATGTTAAATGGGTGAAATATTTTAAACTAAAATATTTTAAATGGGTGACATATGTTTGTTAATTTGCAATTATCCTGGATATTGTCATTGTGCCCATTAGTATGAAATTAATATGTCACTGCAATGAAAGATAGAGGTAATTGTAGTAAAAATCGTAATGATTTTATTTTCACAGCACTTAATGTCAATTATATTGTTTCAAATCACTTCAACAAGTTAAGAATTTCACACATAGCTATATACCGCGTGAGGCACCTAAAAGTACCACCTGAAATAGCGAAGAAACCAGAAACAGTAGCGATGTGAGGTTTGCGGGAAACAATAATATCAAATGGGGCTCGTAAATCGGAGGTATGGGGTGGGTCGAAAAATATCGACAAATGGGGCATCTGGAGCAAAGTCATATTTTTTTTAAATGGAACGATATACAATAACATGCATAATATAAAAGAGCACACACAGAGAAACACAACGCCGTTGGTCTCATGCATCTATTGCACATAGGAACGAAGATATGGCCATGTGAAAATATGTAAACAAACTAACAAGTGGCCCACTTGACCGTCAGTACCACGGCATGTACAAGTATGAGATGTCGGAAGCCATTGGACAAGATGAAGACAGAACGTGTTAAAGGAAGAAAAATACAGTAGACATCGTCAGCACCATGTATTTGACAGTGTTACAGCATAATGAAAATGACCATAACAGTATGTCGAAGAACCACTGTGTAAGAAGCGAAAACCTGTCAAAGTGTGTGTTCAAAGTGGTGGCCGTCAGCTGCGATACAGGCAACGAGGCGCCCAAGCAAAGATCGTTGCACAGAATGTAGCATCTCGTAGGGAATGTCCCTACATGCCTCAGTAATGCGGTGTTGCATATCCTCTGGAGTTGTTGGCACATCCCGGTAGACAATGTCCTTCAGCTTTCCCCACAGGAAAAAGTCTAACGGTGACAAATCTGGGGAACGAGCGGGCCATTTGACAGGCCCTCCACGTCCAATCCAACGATTTGGAATGTATTTTCCACACATGCTGTAGCGCGTCTTGCACTGTGAGCTGGGCACCCGTCATGTTGGTACCACATTTCCCTCCTTGTCTGAAGTGGTATGTCCTCCAATAGTACAGGCAGTTCATGTTGTAAAAACTGTATGTATCGGTCAGCATTTAGTGTCCCTTGTATAAAAAAAGGGCCAATGAGATGTTCACCCACTATACCACACCACACGTTCACACTCCATGGGCGCTGGCGTTCTACTTGGCGAAGCCAATGTGGATTTGTCACCGACCAATAGTGCATGTTCCTTAGGTTGACATTTCCATGATTGGTAAAAGTTGCCTCGTCAGTGAAGAGGATACGTGACAAATCGGGTGTGTCGTGTCGTAACATCCATGTGCAAAACCGAACACGGTCCACAAAATCATTCCCGTGAAGTTCCTGCTGGAGGGAGATATGATATGGGTGAAACTTGTTTGTATGCAGAATGGGCAATACATTTCGCTGACTCATCCCAGCATCCCTGGCAATTTCACGGGAGCTAATGTGCGGATTCACAGCAACAGCGGCGAGAACATTTGTTGCACCTGCCTCACCTGTAGTTGGCTTGTTCCGCACACGTGCTCGTGGTGTTACACTTCCGGTGTCTCTTAATTTAAATAACTTACCAAACAGAATAACTTACCAAACAGACGTCGAGATGGCTGTCGTCTGTCCGGATATCTCTCTGCATACACACGGTAGGCTTCTGAGGCATTCTTTCGGCATTCTCCATAAATCAGGATCATGTCCGCTTTTTCTATGTTTGTGAACACCATAATCTTCGCTCTTACCACTACGACTGCTTGCTATGAACTAACACGATCTCGTGGACCTGCTATCAAAACTTGCTCTGCGTAAAGGCAGTTCTGTCAGGCACCTGAGAAGTCTTACATGCCGTGGTACTGACGGTCAAGTGGGCCACTTGTTAGTTTGTTTACATATTTTCACATGGCCATATCTTCGTTCCTATGTGCGGTAGATGCCTTAGACCAACGGCGTTGTGTTTCTCTGCGTGTGCTCTTTTATATTATGCATGTTATTGTATATCGTTCCATTTAAAAAAATATGACTTTGCTCCAGATGCCCCATTTGTCGATATTTTTCGACCCACCCCATACCTCCGATTTACGAGCCCCATTTGATATTATTGTTTCCTTCAAACCTCATCGCTACTGTTTCTGGTTTCTTCGCTATTTCATATGGTACTTTTAGGTGCCTCACGCGGTATATAGTATTATATAATGTTCAGTATCAAATCAACCAAACTTTAATGAATGACAATGAGAATAACAAAAAATAACGAGATATTAGGAATAAATAAATAATCAGATATTGCGTATAGGTGTAAAGTAGTGTAAAGTTTTTTTTTATTAAGAGCACTCGAACTTTGAAACGAAATAAAACAAAATGTGTAAGTGATATCACCATGCTTGTACTTTTGTTTAGAAGCCAATTCGAAGACATTATGTTTTAAAAATTATATCAGCCAAATGGCCGCCGCGGCTCCGCTGGGTGATGCGAATCCTGGAGATCCAATTTTCAATACATTCTCGCACGAAAGTGGCTCAATTTCACCAATGACGCGAGTTATGTTGGCGTTGAGAGCGGCGATCGTCTGTGGTTTGTCGGCATAGACCCTAGATTCCACATAGCGCCACAAAATAAAATCTAATGGCTTTAAATCACAGGATCGGGGAGGCCAGTTGATGTTGCCACCTCGCGATATAACGGAGCCTTCTAACTTCTCATGCAACAAAAAATTGTCAACATCGCCCTCCAGGCCAACATAACTCGCGTCAGTGGTGAAATTGAACTACTTTTGTGCGGCCATTTGCCTGATATAATTTTTAAAACATAATGTCATCGAATTGGCTTCAAAATAAAAGTACAAGCATGGTGATATCACTTACACAATTTGTTTTATTTCGTTTCAAATGAAAAACCCTTTATTATTATAATATTATTAGTATCAATAATAAACGTTCATTGTTTAATTTGTTATAAAACTCATCGTTACTGGAATGGCACTGATTTTTTCCTGCTTGATCACTGAGGAACATGAGACTTGAGTAAACAGTGCATGGGTCTGCAGGGTTCACATTCACTACGGGCAGGAAGAGACTGGATGATTTACCAGGGTAGGGTCCTTTATGCACCATGCTCATGAATCCAGTCCAGGCAGGCCGTGCAATTTTCAAAAATGGTGATAGTCGCCACAGAAGATCAGGAAGCATTCTGGGTGCAGCTGCAGTTGTCTCCCTTTCCTTTAGATCGCTATAATTTAGGGGTGTTATAGAACTGCTTGGCTTGTACAGAAGAATGTTTATTCCTGACCTCAGTGAACTTGAATTTGGGATGGCACTTCTTGAAACCACTCGAGTTATCTTCACTCCTGGTGTCACAGCGCCAATCATTACAATACCATGAAATGTACCTTTGTCATCAAGAGTTCGGATGTCGTGATCTACATTATCAGCGGCGGACTGAACAAATTGGCCTGATTGTGCTGTTGTCTCAATTGCACGTGAGGTTGCTGCACAGTATTCATATCGCTGAACCTCGCTATACGAGAAATAAAATCCATGCTGATACAGTGAGTCGATGAGGAATCTGGAACCGAATGGTGCCAGCAGCATCTGCACAGCCAACCCAAGTTGGAGAGGGTGACCACTACTCCTGGACGAGCTGCCTGTACAATTGCCTGACCTTTCGATGCCACCTTCTTCTCATGTGTTTTCCAAATAACTGTATGTAAAATAACAAGTAAACTGTGTGGTACAAACTGCGTTGCAGGTCGATGAAGGACATGTCCTCGGTTGTAGGATAGATACACCAAGTATGACAATTCCAAAAGCTTCTCATCATTCCTTATGAGTTTGCCAGCAGTTAGAATCAATCTAATCTTATCTTCTTCTTCGTCATATTTCTGTTTACCTGCGCTATACTATTCTTGAAGGATTGGTGAGGCTCTTGTTCGGAATGTCACAACATTTCTCGGACTCCCAACTGGGTTATGACAATTTTGTCTCCATAGTATTCAAGCAGCCGTTGCTTCATATATATATATTATATTCAAAATTTGATACTCCATGAAAAGTATTTTTTACTGAAGGTCATTACCTAAATCAATTGGAGTCATTAGAGACATATATGCTTCACATTATAGTATGTTACATTTTCATTGCAGAAAGTATTAATACTGTGTATTACATCGAAATGAATTAATTTCACAAAATATTAACATTTTAGTGTATTTTCTTATACACAATTGAAAGTACCCTAGTGGTGGAATGCATCGATCTTGAGGTGACGTTCCAAATGTTCTGATTAACTACTAATGAGGATATAATTTAATTAATTAATTAGTAATTACATGATTTACTCCAATTGTATTTATCCAGTTATATCCAATTATATCAGCACCAGATATTATTTCATTTCACGAAATTATATCTTTGTACAGTGATGGACACTTCTGGGTTGTAAAGACACTATTTACTTTCCATAGGATCGTTACAAACCGGAAGTGTCAGTGACTGTACATGTAGTAGTTTCCAAAAAACAACACACATCGAATGGGTCAATTGTTTACAGGACAAATGGACGGACGAAATATATTTTTTAAAAAAATTCTCGAATTAAGTTGACACTTTGGGCCTGTCTTTTAATACGCTGAATAACGTGTTTGACCATAAGTTCTGAGGTTAAACATATATCGATTGTTGAATTTTTATTGTTGAACTGCCATGGACAGACAGAGAAACATATTAAGATACTTCATATACGTTGGGATATATCGATGTATATGTGCATAAAATTATTTTATGTAAGCAGTGTCTGAAAACTCATTTAGATTATCGATTGGTTTCAATTGTTGATTTGGTAGATAAAGTCGTGTTATGTATATTGAGGAAGAAGTATGGACCATTGGGAGGCAAAAGTCTCCTTATCTCAATGGTGAGTACACACCTAATCACAGTTAATCGCTTTTCAGGCCCGAAACTTATTTTAAGTAACCTTGGGCAAGTTTCTATGTGTACGAACGCTTAGTGTGGAGAATTTTCAAGCTTAAAACGGACACTTCAAAAAGCAACCACACAAGCGGATAGGTAACCACGCAGGCGGCTTAAAACGAAGCTGCCTCAGAGACCACGTGTCTCAATGTCCTTCCACTACTTGACTGTGACGCACTTGACTCTAATGAATGTTTAAAATTCTGGAGGACTGTAAACTCAAAACCAATTTTCTCTGCTTACTCTAGTTAAGTGTGTACTTTGCTGATTGTGCCTCAATCGTTTCAAGATTCTACATGTTTCGTAACGGCCATGTTAGTTCCTTTTTTACTTCTTTTCATGCAAACGTACACAAATTACTTATCCATGTGGTAATTCATAAAATAGTTTTACTTCAAAAAGGTAAATGAGCAAAGAAAACCGAAGAATGTGTTCTTGGGAAATTATACAATGGTGTATTCTGCATTATATTATTCTGAATTGTTTGTTTTGATTAGATTTATTTCATCATACTTCGATTTTCTTCCACTTTTGGCTAATCGCGAAGATGAATATTAATAAAAAGATGAAATGGATGAAGCGACAATCACAAACCCACATGGACAGGACACAACACAAAACTGGCTGTGTGTCCAGAATACAGACCTTCGTTAGTTTGCAACAATGCAGTCCAGGGGAGGGTTGTTAAAGGTGCAGGAATTTTAAATGACTTCAATTCCGGTCCAGGAGAGAAAATCAGAAAGCGCAAATGGGTTCTGGACCGTAAAGGACCTTTTTATATGTAAAGTATTTCAATTCGTTCAGAAACCTTTTCTTACAGATGAATTTAAATACGGTCCAGGAACCTTTTTCCGGATTAATTTAAATACGGTCCAACTTCCACATTGAAATTAAACAAGACGCAACTCGGACCGAATTTTAATTGTGCGAGAAAAAATGTTCTGATCCTTTTGCGGAATCCAATAGAAGCCATTAGAAGTTACTGGTTCCTGGACCTATAACAACTCTGGTTCTGGAAGTCATGTCGACATTTAGTTGACCCAATTGAAAAACATGCATGAAAAAAAATCAACGGTCCCTATCCAAGGAAGAAGGACTCATGAGACCACGTGCTCCCCTACAATGCATAGGCCAAAAAAATCGAGAAGTAATTATACGAGATAAAGTAAAGGATTATTCGGAGTGGAAACGAGGTAGTCTGTTATTATATCAGGTGCCAAAACAAGAGTTCGTGTCGCTTGCGCCAAGTCATTTGCGCCGAGGTTTCTTAACGGTTCATTTCCGCCGCCACATATGTCAAGACCTTCCTTGGTGGGTTTTCCCACAACCCGGAGTGTCATTACCGGCGCGCGCACGTGTGTCTATGAAGTTGCCCAGCTGGACCTGTGTTTATCTTCGATTGAAAAGCAAGGTGATTGGTAAATGAATGTAAGATGAAAGTATATATGAGTGATCTAGTTTGGGAAATTAGAATTTATGTAAAACTGAGACTTGTAAGAGACGACAAGATGACTGAGAATATGAAAATATCAATACATCGAAATGAACAAATGTGTTGAGTGTGTTCTTTCGAAGTACAAAAGCACAGGCGATCTTCAAGGATGCCTTCGAGCATTTGCATACCTACAAGAATTCAAATAACATTTGTACTGTTCTTATGCAAGTGTATCGAAATATTGTGTTTATATGTAGGTAGCTATTACTTATGTAATGTTTGCAAAAAATAACACTGTATTTACAATGTTTTTTGACGATTAACGATAAATGATTAATAGTTAATAGGCTGATGATGATTTATGTATTTTGTGTTGTGGAATAAAATTGATACAAGTAATCCTGTGTAACGTCTTTTGACATAAGTAAAGAAAAGTCATATTTGACTCTGTGGATAGGTTTACCATAAACATACGTTTGATTTTATGTTTAAAGTTCACTTTATGCACTATCTACCATGTGGGCATAAACACACGTGCGCGCGGCGGTGATGACACTTTGGATTGTGGGAAAACCAGCCGAGGAAGGTCTTGACATGTGTCACGGCGGAAATGAACCGATAAGAAGCCTCCGCGCAAATGACTCGGCGCAAACGACACGACACCCCAAAACAACGGTGTGGGAGGTGATAGAACGTTGATTGTCATGCGCGAGATGATGCGAAATCTCAAGATATGTTACGGCGAATGTTGTAAATGATATGGTTTTAATAAACTTTGGACAAAAGGCAAGATATTATCTTTTCATTTTCTGTCATAACGTCCAGAGAGTGTTCAGAGTAGCCGTAATTATAAGGAGAGTCACATAACTCTACGGCGTAAAAGATTGGTCAGCTGCCATGACGTAGTAATTCTTGGCTCCGAGAGCGTCAACGATGGTGTAACGGCTACGTCGTCGCTTTGTATTCAAGGATCCGGGTTCGATACTCGGTCCAGGCACATACGGGTTCGGATTCCAGTTTAAGCTGTAGGTCCAGTCCCGATTAGCCTTTTTAGAGATAGTCCCTATCTCACCCATAGAAATGTGATAATTATATACAGATAAGATTCGACTCTTTACATAACCCTGTCCCAGTAATCTTTGGAGCAATACCGCGCATAGCGGCAGAGAAGGGGAGAAATCGAGTGGGCAGAGCGAATCAGTATTCTCTGCTGGGAAGACTGGTTGGTAACTCCAGTCGCTTTTCCACCCCTTCCACGCAATTCCGTTCCTCTCACGTGTTCATTGGTGGAACCGTCTCGCGTCACTACTTGCGGAGAGGCTTGCTTTCTTTCGCCAGCTCCAGAGATAGTTGGGACAGAGTATAGATTAATTTGAAACGGATTTTTGAAAAGGCTAATATTTTACACTGTACACACAATTCACACGAATATCTTGACATGAAACGCAATGATAAAAGTTTATGAATAGAAAATGAGGTTCCTCAGTTAATTTGACCTGTTAATTTCTTCATAAACTTTAATTATTGACTGCTTTATTTTACGAATCGGAACCATATTTATGAAGTCTTGCTCCAATATCAGAATGAATAAGATTAGCCATACGCAATGGTTAATGAAACATATAATTAGTGCTATTACACAGATTGTGTGCAACGTTGTAATTTCTGCACACATTCAATGCATGCTGCACGAACGTGAAGCTATTGCAGGCAGGCATTTCTTGCATGCATTCTCGAGCTGTCAGACGGCGAACATTAACTATGGCCGCCAGTTTCGTTACCAGTGCTTATCTAGGATAATAAATAATTCCGAGTTAAGTTTAACAAGCCAGTTAATCATTCGCTTCATGTTTATTGCTTTATGCAAGCAGTTACTTACATACGTTAATTCTTTTCCTGACTGCCTGCACACATATCTCCCACCGCTGCCAACACTTTAATCACCGTGATAGAGTTATCGCCTGTTTCCCATGACAACCCTATCGTTATTTAAGTTCCCATTAGATTACTTTTCCTTTGATAGGCTCCATTCAGAAGGAGGTCGAAAGTATGGGGAAATATAGAGAATTTTACCTATCTTCGACAACCATAAAAATTAATTGAATATTCGTATGTTATTGGCGGGAGAATTACTTAATATTCTAGAAGTTTTTTTAGTTCAATAGACTCATGTCTCTTTTGTTGAGTGCTGGATATATTACATAGCTGTCTTGGTGGGGTGGAACATACAATAAAATATTTAATAATTATTAGGCTCAGTCGATATCAATTTGAGGCTACAGACACATCGATACCGATTCTTACCGATACTGTTGCTCGAAAATTGTAATAATGAAAAATTGTTCAAAATATTGACTACTATTCGTGTGTAAGTAACCAATTACGTGCATCAGTTTGCTTTAAAACTAGCTAGAATTATATCAGAATATTCAAATACCTCTTATGTAATTACAAAATGTAGATTTCCCACACAATATTGTTAAAAAATTAACGGAAACTTGAAATTTGCATAATGTCCATGATATTTAGACTGTTCAAAATACTAAAATGCCAGGAAAGTAGCAGCCGGTATCGATAAATAACATTCAACCGGCACTTTCCGATTCTAATACCACCGGTTAAAAGTTGTTCAAAGACAAAAATAGTCTTCCAATATTTTTTTTTGTTACCACCTTGTTTTATTTCGAGTTCTTTACTGATTTCATTTGTGTATTTTTATTTTCTCCAAATTTCGGGAGTGGATGCAGCCCCATCAGCTCCCCCTGCGTACATCGGTACGAGGTGAAACGGTACGGTCATACACTGTATGCCTACTCTTTAGGTTTAAAATGAATGATATGGCAACACTGTAATTTTCAATCTATACGAACCATTACATTTAAAAGGTTTGTAAATTTGATATTCCTGAAATAAATCTGTTCGTTAAGCAGATATTAGGTTAAAATAGGCTATACTCTTTTAGGGTTCAAAGAGGTTTATAAGAATTAAAGAGGAGATAGGCGATATCATGTAAGAACTGGTTAAAACCGCAGAGAATTTATTATTGCACTTACTTAATACGAGTCTCAAGTGAATATCTTTGAATCCACGGTGGTGTTATACACATTATGGATGCGTGAGGGTATCTGTGTATGTGTGTGTCGTCTGACTGCCACACGGAGATATGGGCTCGATTTTCTGGATGGGTGATCTCAGGTGGGAAATTTTCCAGCATGCAGCTACTCTGGTGCTCACTCAGCCTCTGATAAATAGACACCTGAAGCAACCCTGAAGGGTCAAAATAGCCGAAGGTGTCCGAAGTGTGGTGCTGATCTCATCACATAGACCAAACACGTGTTTCTGACTCCACAGTCTTAGGTAAGCTTTGTCCTCCTAATCAACTTAATCATTTTCCATCAGCCTCAATCGGCGTCATCTTTAACAATCGTCACCCATTCACCTCATTCTTTATCTGCCTATCTTTTTTCTTTCGTTTTGCTTTGCTCTACTGTATATCCAACAAATGATATATTTGAGTTAATTTATGAATCACATGTATGCTCCTGGAAATGTGTTAGAAAAGATTCTGGAATTGATTTTTCGATAGATGGCGCCATTGCCTTTATTTGATTGTCTATCTCATAGATTCTTTATGGCAAAGTTCATGTAATGTTTGTTGTTCATAATTTTAGCATCTTGTCCAGTCACATAAACACATGGCACGTCAGAAACCCAAGATGGAGCACAAAACTTTGAGGAAGAGAAATAATCTAGAAAAATTCTTCAAAATGATTTACCCGGAAAATACTAATTTATTCATCAATATATAATCTTGTAACTTCTAAATGATAGTGGTTCAATACGGAGACAATGGTATTATCTTGACATATTTCAGAATGTTTCGACACTGTTATTCAATTTACTTCCATTTGACAACCCATTTTTCAGAAATGTTGCAACCTTCTTTTCCTAAACTTTAAAATGTATTTAATGATATTCCCTGCTTTACTTTGGAGAATAGTAATTAAGGTAACATAATGAATTAATTTGTGTTCCTTTAATGGTACAGGAAAGGAGTGAATGAAGGTAAGATTTCTAGAAAAACGTTTATACTGCGGAGAGTTTGAGTTTGTTGATGTAAGATGGCGTTCTGAAGATTAGTGATGTAATCGTATTCCAGTTCCTAACTGGGTTGTCAGTCTCACATAATATTCAACAACACTTGTAAAGCGAAACTTGCTTCGTCCACTTCTAAACCACTTATTAATGTCCTTTCTCCTCCAGACGCCAGGTGGCAGGTAATGCGTCAACACTCTCACTCTCTCGTAGGTTGCTGATGTTAATAGTCGAATAAACAAGTATCGCGTGCTGATTGAAACAAAGTGAAGTACTGGACTTATACATAAAAGGGTCCTGTAATGCTATTAACTTAGATATCTTTCCGGGAGGTTCTGTAAACAATCGGTTATACAGACTAAGCAATAGAGTTTTGTCTGTGTTCTCTATTTGTGTATGATTAGAACAGCAACACACTTCGGTCACCTTCGACCACTTTGACCCTTCAAGGTTGCTCCAGCTGATTACAAGGCCACAACAATACCACTGCGCCATCGGAGAGGCCTTATTATTATTCAACAAAGTATATGTTCAAAATTCTGATAAAGACACTGACAAACGAAGTAGTAAACATTGAAGAGACATTCCAATAATGTACCGACTCTTTCAGCTACACACCTTTTCCAATAAGGGTCAGCACAAATGGTGCATCGGTTAGAACTGCATGGGCGTAATTGGGACCTAATATTGAGGGTACAGAGTCACACTTAAATAGGGTGCATATAATTTTTTGTCCCGAGAACGGGACCCCCAAGGAGGTCAGTTTACCCCTCCGAAAATTGGAATGGATTGATTTGTTGTTTTAAGTCCACTTATGCACAGTAAGGCTAATCGGGACTGGACCTACAGTTTAAAGTGGGATCCGAACCACTATGTGCCTCCACCGTGAATCGAACCCGGGACCCCTTGATTACAAGGCGACGACGCTACCACTGCGCCATCGGGGAGGCCACTACCCCTCCGAAAAATCGGCTAAGTCTGCTTATAAAATTATTGTTATTATTAATGTAGGCTATTATTTTTACCCACCTAAATAATATATCATGAACAATAAATTAAATATGATCTCCAGTTGTAAAAAAAATATTAATTATTTTAATCTCCATTTGGCTTACATAGAGTATTCTGGTGTTGTGTATTCGAACACACGCAGATCGCACTCAAGATGTCGAATAGACTACTAAAGATCTTAGTTCTTTTTACCATAATCACTCAAATCTAATCTGTCAGGTGGTTTTCTTTGCCTCTGACTTCTTAACACGCTTGACTCTGCTGCTTCACGTCTATCCAAATGCATGTTCCCTCTTGCAGCTTCTTCCACCACTTCATGATTGTCTCCTCTCTTGTGTTCCTTAAACATATCATTCTCGTCTAAATATCTTCCTTCGTGGACTACTGGAGATGAATCATTATTTTTTTTAGCTGTCTTAGCATTCAATTCACCATTAAGTTGATTTCTACTATCATTTTGTCTCACATTCCTCCATTTTATCTGGTTTCCATGTACCAAGTATATGTCCCTGCTCTCCGGACAACTGCACCTTGAACATAGGATGCACCACTGGAATCTCGGTTGGCAAGTTTCACCCAAACTTCGACACCTCCTCTGGTATCCTGACGTTTGTTTTTATCAGGAATAGCCTGCAACCCATCTACATCATCTTTCGGCCTCGGCTCAAATGCATACATCAGTTCAGCAGGCGATTTCAAATTAACGGTGTTTGGAGCCATTCGGATACTATGTAGCACATCTAGAAAAGCGTTATTTAAATCAAAATGCTTGTCATCTCTTCTAGTTTTTCTATAATTTGCATCTCAGAGCACTTTTAATGATTAGAACGTGTCTCTCAGCTTGTCCATTACTAGTCACTTGATAAGCCGGTGAATGCATCAAAGCAATCCCTTGATCTTCACAATATTTCTTGCATTCTGCTGTTTGAAAGGGAGGACCATTATCCGTAACTAAGGTGTATGGCTGATTATACCTCGAACTTAGTCTCGACATAAATCCTTTTACATCCCTGAATGATGTAGAGGATACAACTACACATTCTGGCCATTTAGTAAATGCGTCAACAACGAGAAGCAACACTTTTCCTTGAAAATAGAAGAAATCCATGTGTGCTCTCTCCCACGGCTTAGTTACTTCCTTCCAATCATTGTATTTTTCTTTTTGGTGTCGGGTTTCACAGCATTACAAACATCGCATGATTTTACGTGATCTTCAATGCATTTGTCTATGCCAGGCCACCAATATCTTTCACGCAATAGCAACTTCATTTTAACTATGTCATCGTGATTTCTTTCTCCAAAACTTGCTGCCTCATTGAATTAGGTACAATAACTCTGGAACTCCACATACCGAAATTTGCTCCAACAGGAATAGAATGAAATAAATGTTTATTGATTGATTGATTGATTTGCTTACTTCGCTTTTGTGCCTCTTTTGGCTAATTTGCGAAGATGGGGATGAGTTATGATATAATGAAATTGATGAATGGACACTCACAATCACCAAGCCCAGGCCAGCATTCGAATCCGCGACCTCTGGCGTCGTAGCGCGATGTGCTAACCACTCCGCCACGGGGCCGGCAGAACCCTTTATTGCAAGGCCACTGGGGATGCTCCGGATGGCCTATATCAAGAAAAGCTTTTTTCACTATAGTTGTCCTCCTACAAACACACACTGCCATTTTCATGCGCTGGGGGAGGGGCGGAAATTATTTTCGGGGCGCCTTTCCCCATAATTCCACGTACAGCGGAATGTACAAGTATTGCTGGGCAAATTGTCAATGACTATTTTCATTGTTTATGTGTGCTGGTGCAGAAATTGTGAGCAGCACGTTTGCCTTCATCTTTCAAACCTTGAAGTTCTCATTGCGCAAAACAAACAGACTAAGGCTGATAATAGACAAGTTGCTTCTTAATACTTATGCATCCCACTATACCACGTAATCAGTACGGTGAAATATGCATAACACCTGAGATCCCTACTGGGTCTGCAATAATCAAGAACTACATATGTTAATTTCCTACACTCTCCAACCACGTTAGTGAAGAGCTTGGGAACGATGAACGCCCAAACAGGATCCGAACCTGAAGACTCGGTCTGTTTGCTTCGGAGATGAATGTGCCGGATGTAGGTAGCCGTAAGTGATTCCTTTGCGTGGAGCATTTTCGCAAATTAGACAAAGTGATGGATCGTGGCCTCCTCCTGCTGCAGAGGTCCGACCTGTGCGTCGGCGCTGGCTGGCGATTTGTCTTCTCGCCGATAGCTCGTGCACTTTCGCCAAGACTGGCGGGAGGCTTCGTCTCTTGTATTCGTCACGATCAAACGGTTATCTGGAAGGGAAAGGTCGCCAGCGGAGGTCGGCGTCGAGTGACTTGCATATTTCCCGAAACCTGCCCTTACGGAGGAATAGCTTTCGATTCATTCCGTATGTACGAGACGAGAGAGGCTGACTCATGTTGACGTTACGGAAACATGTGTGCAATGGTGCCACGTTCCAGCGAGACTAATCAGCTACCTGTTTCAGACGGACGGACAGATGTGATCGCACACTAGTTCTAACTAGTGAAATACACTACGATGGTTATGGTTGAATCCTTGATATGAACTCATACCTGATGGTTTAAGTATCCGGAACATCGGTATGAAGACCGTCTTTTTCGTAGCACGGCCGAACCATATATTGGTACACTTCGCGATGCAAGTGTGAATAAGACCTTTTTCTGGGCGGTCATGTTCCCCTCAATAACCTTCTGAAGGCCCTCTAAGATGTCCCAGAGGTGGTTAATCAATGACACAGGTATGAGTTCATATCAAGTAACCTAACTATTACCATCGTAGTGTCGAAAATAAAGGAGGAGGGGTACGACCACTTTGTGACCACCCTGTACTTCCGCCTTGTCTGATGTAACTCTTCCAGAGACGGTACCAATTTCTCCTATACTCTATCCCGGCGAATCTCTAGAGCAAGGACGCACATAGAGGCCATAAAGGGGAGGAAATCAAGTGGGCAGAGGAAAGCAGTACACGCTGCTGCAAAGACTGGTAACTGCATTCGCTTTCCCCTTTCCAAGCAATCTTCTTCCTCTCACGTGTTCATTGGTGGAGCCGTCTCGCGTCACTACTTGCGCAGAGACTTTCTTTCGTTCGCCTGCTCCAGAGATTCCTGGGACAGACTGTAGAAGTCATCTCAATCAGACATTGGTATGCATCCTACAACTATAAAACAGCGATTTACCCATAGTCTCCTCAATAATAATAATAATAAAAATAAGTACATTGGAAACGTGAAAACACTGGCGCGAATTCAAATGTCGCAGGTTGACAAGATTGACATAAATGACATTTTATTAAACTTTTGGCCTCCCCGATCGCGCAGTGATAGCGTCGTCGCCTTGTAATCAAGAGGTTCCGGGTTCGATACCCGGTGGAGGCACATAGTGTTTCGGATCCCACTTTAAACCGTAGATCCAGTCCTGATTAGCCATAATGTGCATAAAGTGGACTTAAAACACAAAATCAATCAATCATTATTCAACTTTTCTGAAACTTGACAACCCACACATCGATCGATATTGAGTGAACATTGTATCCAGTTGGGATAGAATCCAGGGATCACACAGTTCCTAGGTTCGCAGTCCTGCTGCGAGTATGGGTGTTTGTGAACCTCCTTCCATCAATTTCATCTAATCAACATTCAATGTCTTGGTCGCGATTAGCCTCAAATTGCAGAAAAGACACGCTACTTAACAAAACTACAACCTTAACTGTCCACCAAAAAATCGATTTATTCACGTTCAGTGATCTAGCATTGATACAAAGAACATCACATAAGTTTTAAAAATGTAAAATATAGCACGGACTATTGAAAAGGAAGCCGTAAATTTTCTTGAGTACACTACTGTCCACGCCCACACACCTCAATACTCGACACATGTAATCAGACACTTTCGTAAGGCTGGTCGACTTACAACAGACCGAGGCGAAACTATGCACGCCATTGAGAAAACGTCCCAGTCCGAGCGACACGTGCAGCTTGTTACGTTGCTTCGGTTTCGAAGTCTGGATTTACTTATGATAGTTTCCAAGCGACGCTTGTGATTTCCGTCTAAATGTTCCCTTGTAAGATCTCTGAGTATGTGGCCCACTTGATTCTGGACTTGTATATTTATGTAAAGTTGCTCACACGTGTAACATTAACGTTGGAAAAGAACAGTTTGCAAGGAAACTTAGGAAGCATCTTGGAATGTTTGTACCGTTATGGGTTTACCTGCACTTTGAATGGTGAAAATGGAGACATGAAACCTGGTACTCACGATCTAGATTTTAACACGGAGAGGTAAGGCGACGAAAGATGTCGTATTTCCTTACCTTATCTACTAAACTCTTCCTGCTTATCAGTGGCATCTAATGAATACCTCCGAACAAAAGGTTGTAGGACAGGCTGTAACAAAACGACCTCGAGGTTGCAACCCTGATCAAGTGAGCTTCAAAACGCCATTTTCTTTTTGAGATGGCTTCTCCTTCACACACTTGCATCAGTGAAGGGCAGTGGTTTCTTGCCCTCTGGAAGCCTACGACATAGAAATTCTCAGGAAAATGAAAATTCAATATGCATGCTTATCAAAAAATAACAAAGTGAGAATATCATTTGACCCCAAATCACAAAATCATTTTCATCACGACCATGCATCTTCCCACAAAAGTATTTTGTTAATGGGAAAATTTGAAGTATACACTTTAATTATTACCCAGATTTGGCTCCCTCCGGCTACTGTCTCTTTCCAAAATTTAACTCATCCACGCTGTGAGCGTTTCTCATCCAATCAAGAGGCGATTGTAGCTGTAGCACTGTATGGTACAAACTTTACCGAAAACCTCTTTCGGGACAGGGCAATGGAATAATGGAGCATGCCTGGAATAAATGTATGGATCTTAAGGGAGATTATGTGAAAAGATAAAAATAATTTTGAAGTTATAAATTTTGTTTTTCATTGTTATGCTGAGAACTTTCCAGACTACCCTCGCAGATATGTGTAGAGATAAATTAAGCACAATAATGACATATTGTTCTGCCAGAAATTGTAGGTGTGAGTTTGCGAAATTAAACATTTTAATTTAATTACGTACATTCCTTCTCTCAAAATCTCTAGAACGGAAGATGAAACAATTTCGTGCCGCAAAAATAGCAAATAAAACATGTGTGATGTTACAAAGTTAGTAATTGGTGAAGTGAATAATAATAATAATAATAATAATAATAATAATAATAACAGGCAAGAGAAAATAAATGCAGGATAAGATAAGAAAGTGTGCGATGGGAAATTATTATTATATTTCTCCGATTGTCACTCATCTCTATTTCTGCATTAATTTCAGCGATATTTCCTGCATTAATATGAACATTATTTGTTATGATTTTTGTTATTTAGCATCGCTTTTCTGCCACTTTTGGCTAATTGAGACGAAGAAGATGAGTGATGATGTAATGAAATTGATGAAGGGAAAATCACAAATGACACTCATACCCTGGCCAGGATTCGAATCTGGAACCCTTATGCTAACCACTCCGCCGTGGAAATTGACAGTAATATGAACTTGGTTAATAAATATTTACAGCTAATATTCATAGCACAATCTAATTGTTTTTAGTTCAAACATACAACAATTTCTTAATTTGCAACCTGCACCCAAGTTCATACTATGTATGTGATAGAAATTAGGCACAGTTGCACTGAAACATGGTTGGTAATGAAAATAATTGTTGGCATTCCTAAACCCGAAGGTTCATTGGAGCAACAACCTGTCTTCTCCATCTGTCCCTTCAAGAACCCTATAAACTTTTCTGTCCTCTCCATGCTCTCCACATGGCCTGCCCATTCAAGGTCTCCTTGATTTAATTAATTGTAATAATATCAAAGAATGGATATAGATTATGGAGTTCAGTATTGTGTAACGTTCTCTACTTTTCGGTTGTTTGAGGTCATTATAAAAATATTTGTCTTAAGATTTTTTAAATTCATATTTTACATCTCTCTTTTAGTGTAAACAACCACGCTTCACAAACTTTTAGAGACCGGAGACTCGCGCCCGTGTATTCTAATTTTAGCCGGCGCCATTTCTAGCGCGCGCTTTTGAAATTTGCCGCGAAGTACAACAAAAATCTTAACTCAAGAACTAATTGACGTAAAGATATGAATTTGTTTTTTTCTTTTCCTTAAAGACATGGCTTTTAGCGCAGATAAAATTTACATGGTGTCTCTCAATAATGAGTGTTAAAAAAAAGAAGAAGAAGAAAGTTGAATTATCTTTTTAATTACATTCGGCTCGCCCCTGTGTCCCCTCAATACACCGAAGTAAAAGAAAAAAATGTAGTATGTAGCGGTGGTACATTCCTACAACCGTCCGAAGGTTCGTTGAAATGAGACTGATATTCCTTGAGTAAAATAATAATAGCATTATTTAAAGCGGCAGTGTTGCCAGCTTCGGAACAATGCCCGGAATTTCGCTTCTAGAGTCGACCCTCTAGACGCTGGATGGATCACATTTGGAGGGAAGCACGACAAAGGACCAATCTATGAGGATATATAATGCACGTGCTGCAACTCTTAATTGTCGGATCTTACTTAAAATGTTGGTTTTCACTCATTCTTACATTTAAAACAAAAATTGTTTTTAAAAATGCAGTGGTTGAGAAGTTAGGGTCTTTTATCTTCAATTTATCCCACAGTAACAAAAGGGAAACAAAGGGCTATTTCAAACTGAGCTTGTTAATAATAGTAACAATTGATGTATTATTTTTGTAGTTCGAGTATATAATATCTTTAGACATAGTTTTCAAGAAACAGCGCGTTAAATGCTGCCGTGTGCTAACACGTGGTCGGTAAAAAATTCGACAATCGGGCCTTTGCCCCCGCGTCCCCCATGAATCCATAATGATCGGACGTTACTTAAAATTTTGTTTTATACTCATTCTTGCTTTTAGAATTGAAATGTGTCGAAAAGATGCAATAGTTTAGTAGTTATAGCAACTTTTTATAAATCTATCCCATAATAATTCAAGGGTAACAAAGGGATAAATAGGACTTTTTCAAACTTCAATTGGTAATAATGGTAACAATGGATATATTGTTTTGTAATTCGAGTATGTCATACCTTAGTAAGACAGAGCTGAAATATATGTGTAGTTCGAGAAATGGCGCATCATATCCTGCCACGCGCTGCTGGTGGAAATTTCAATCATCCAGACGCTAAACTACGTTTCTGTTCGTTTGTATGTGGATACTATTGATGCATACGTTACGGAATAGCCGAGAAAAGATTCACACATGGCGAAAGAAGGACGGGCAATAATTGTAGAGAGAAAGGAATGTCAGGGCCTAGGCAAAGTTACCAAACTTTCGTCCATTCTCTTGTAGATGTTTGAGAAGCTGTGAGCGATGGCATCCTTTAACAAGTCTAACAAGTACTCTTTTTTTCCCATTCGCGCAGTTTCGCAATTACTAATTAAAACCGTCACGTTCTCCTCTTCAGAAGTGTACTGGCCATTACAGCTGAGGTGGTTTTCTATTAGGCAGACCAAAAGGTTAAGCTAAAGCAGTTGAAAGACGACTGTTTACAAGGAATAGTGCGCACACACACAGCGTTCGTATTAACGTGAGGATGCCATCCGTCTCAAAGAAAATGGGATTGAAAGTATACAGTATACCATTTGTTAACTACGGAACAAAGTGAATTGAAAAATCATTCGTGTCCCTTAATAGCCCAGTCATCAAAGATTTCCCTGCCGAAAAGTATGCAGCCTTGTGGATTAAAGGACACCATACTGCAACTGATCAACCTCACCGAGCCGACACAACAGCAGGCTGTTTTCAGCTTAAGTTGTCATGGCACCGGGTTCATATTTTACATGTATTAAGTATTCACAATAAACTTGTAGGTAGGAGCTAATAGTCATTTGGTCAAGTTTCCGGTGTTACCAGATCGATACCTCTTTTTTTAGTATGAGTTTTGGTTTTATTAGAATGTAAAAATACTAAGTGTTTCTAAATTGTATCTATGCTTTCATAAGATTTAGTGACATACGTTTGAACCAATGTTCCAAGTGTACTTAGAACCGTAAGGCAATAGTTTGGCTTACTGACTGGTAACATATTTACAAATTGGAATACCCAAGGAATCCTACCCTCCGGAATGAAATCACTAATACACCACTGATAGGGCATCCCCCCCAAAGCAAGAAGTTTAATTCGTACAGTGCACACACATATATTGGGAAAGAAAAAAAGGGGAGAGACAAGCATATAGAAAAGCAGAAAGTAGAAAAATGAATGTAGAAAAAAGGGCCGTGACAGAGGAACACAGAAGCAAGGAGCGAGATAAAGAAAGGAAGTTGAGAGAGAAAGGGGCGCGCGCACACACACACACACGCACACGCACTCAGAGACAGAGAGAGAGATAAGTTTGAAGAGAGATAGGTGAGAGGAAGAGAGAAATACTATTTTCATCCTTTGATGACATTCACCGAAGTTCCCTGATTTAAGTCTCAGCCTGGGCATGGATGATCTTTGTGAATGCCTATGAAATCAATTCCATCTAATCATCATTCATCATCATAGTTGCGATTATCCAAAATTGGCACCAAAGCGACTTAAAATTAAAATGAGTACATTCCTTTCCTTTGAATTCTCCTGAACCTGTATGACGGAACACTAAGGCGTCGCCTGGTAATCAAGGGATCCCGAGTTTCGTTACCCGGTGGAAGCACACGTTGTTCGGATCTCACATTAAACTTTCAATCCCGATTAGCCTTTTGTGCATAAAGTGGACATAAAACCAAACCAAAATGGCGGAACATGGTTCATACATGTAGTAATCGACATTCCATTATAGAGTACTAGAAATCGCACTGCTTCCTGGCTTGGTGACCGAGTGTATTGGGCTTGGTAATTGAGCTGACTGATCATCTTACCACCGAAACTGCTTCGTTCTGAAGTGAGCATGCTTATTTCTTTGTGAGCCTCGTTGCATCAATTGCCTAATCATCTTTCATCCTCATTCAGTGACGCAACCACAGGGGGGCATTTCCCCCCACCCCCAACCTTCAACGGAAGTCAATTCTAATCATTCAAAAAATAAATTGTGGACTTGTATCTCCTTGGTGGCCAAGCACTTTGATGACGATCTCTCTCTTCCAAAGGTTTGGGCTATAGTCTCAGCCCTTGTCTATGTGTCATCTAAATATCAGTCATCCCCATGATCAGGGGTAGAAAAAGGCACCGGACCCTTTTTCTCAGGACCCAGCTTTTTTTTAAAAGAAAATATGGTGCAAAAAAGCTATGAATCCAACTAAGAAAATGCTACACATTTTAAAATATTTAATTTATTGATTAACACAAGATTGGATTAAAAATTAATTCTTGCGGCAGAGTGCCCGTCGCAAAGATGGCTCAACCGATAACAGGAGGCATAACGATGCAATAGATTCTAATATAAGGCCGAATATAGCATATCGTCGCAGATTATAAAATTCGGCTAGCAACAGTGAAAAAAATTAAATGGCATGTTTATTACTTTGATTTAATGATATACGTAAACAGGGTTGTATCCAGAATTTTCCACCTAGGGAGGGTGTAACTTTGTATTTAGGGGTTGTGAGTATAAATTTAGATCCAAAATGAGCATAAACTGAGCCTTTGTAAAAACAAATAGCGGTGTTTAGTAAATTGGGGGGGGTGTTAGGAGGGTGTTGGAGATATGAGGATAAATTAGTGCACGTGATGCAGAAAATACACAAACATTACAAAATACATACTATAATTGTTTTCTTTTTTAAACTAATGAAAATTTCCATAAACGAACCTGAAATATTAAAAAATAATATTTTATTTGACATTGAATTTGAAAATTCAGGCGCCAGGACGACAAGGCACTATATTTTTCTACCCCTGTGAGTGGCTGTAGTACCCGGGATTGGAATTTTCAGTGGAGACTTAACCCCCCCAATATACCTGCATGGAGAGGCTATCGGGTTACCCGGCCTCTAATATGTGGGTACCAGGGAGGAAACAAGAGAGGAAAAGGTGGCAGGAGCGTGGTGTTGTTCACATCATCGACACAAAATTGCCTAGAACATGCCTTCATATGCATTCACGGCATTTTGCAGTGTGCAGGGAGTAGATTTACGTGGGTTTTGATTTAATTTGTTATTCAGCGTCTCTTTCCTGGTTAATCGCGGCGATGAGGATAAGTGATGATGTGATGAAAGTGATGAAGGGATACTCACAAAGGACAACCATGCCCAGGCGGGGATTCGAACCCGAGACCTCTGGCTCCGCAGCGCTCTGAGCTTACCACTCCGCCACGGAGGGTGGCATATATGTTTATATATAAAGTCCTACTGAGCCCATACCGTTATCGATACATCGGCATCTGTGTAGGAAAGTATCCGTTTGAATTTATTTACTGATAACAGCCGATACTTTCACGGTATTTTTGTGTGACTTTTTCCGGACTCTAATTATCCCGAAAATTCTGTAAAATTGTCATTATTTTTATTTTGCACCAGTTTTGTGTGACAAAATAACTGAATTTTTTGATAATGTAAAATGTAATTTAATATTCCGATGTAATTCCAGAATATATTAAAGCAAATATCTCGGTAAATTGATGCATTAGAATACAAAACATATACATATATATAATGCACTTGTTGATTGATTGAATTGATTTGGTTTATTTTACACTTTTAGTTAAATGCGAAGACGAGAGGATGAATGATAAGATGTTGGACAACACGCAACAATTTTCCATAGAGAATTGTACTGGTCATTGGTGCAGACGCCAGAGCCTCGTTAGTCTGAAAAATGCAGTCCAGGGTGTACTACATGGAAGTGAGGTTGATATTCGGTTGTCTTGAGGAGGAGTCACCTCTTACACCCTAGGATGAGTGATGATACAATGTAACTGATGAAGGAACGCTCATAAATATCACCCATGTTCAGGCGTCGAACCCGGGACCACAGGCATCGTAGCGCCTGCTAACGACTCCGCCACGGAGGACTTTGTTGTACTTGTGTGTGGATTATATTATTTTGATGTCTTAGAAGGTCTTACATTCAGAGATTGAACATGTGTACTTACCCCGTTTCGCCAGTCCATATTGTGTCATGAGAAGACGCCGACTGTCGCTTTCACAAGAGACCCCATGCGAATCAGACACCGTTTACGTGGGCCGTCGCCTCGTCCCTTCCCTACTTCAAGGCTAAAATCCTTTGGCATGTCCAATAAGTCTCCTCTCGCCTTCGGGAAAAAGTATCTTCTTCGCAGGCGGAGCCAGCAGACGTTCACTGGACCCGGAGAAAAGGAGAGGAAAGGGGGGGGGGAGTTATGAATGACCCACGTGCTCGAAGATAGAATGGCGCGGAACAACAATGAAAATTGATGGTGCCAGATTCCTCTCACAACTTGTCATTTCGTATTGATTGTATTTTTATCACTTAGAGAGATTAGTTGACGTTGGTAGCCATAATAAGCAGGCACATATCTTCGGGGGAGGCCCCAACCTTACCGAAACGCTCAATCATTAATTTTCTGTGTGACTATGACTATTCTGGAAGTCGACATAAGCAAGTGTGATGCATGGTTTTCATCTTCCC